>NW_005366486.1:832024-833033 GCF_000412655.1 Myotis brandtii | reverse complement strand
AAAAATGGTAATAAATTATCTAACCCTACAACTTAAAGAATGAGAAAAAGAGCAACAAGAAAAGCCCAGAGTAAGTAGAAGGAAGGAAATAATAAAGATCAGAGCAGAAATAAATGACATAGAGACCAAAAAACAAAAAAAACAACAACAAGCAAATAAAAAAGAAAAACAATATAAAAGATCAATGACACCAAGAGCTGGTTCTTTGAAAGGATAAACAAGATTGATGAACTTCTAGCCAGGCTCACCAAGAAACAAAGAAAGAGGACCCAAATAAACAAAATCAGAAGTGAAAGTGGTTAAGTAACATCCAACCCCACAGAAATATAAAGAATTATTTTTAAAAAATACTATGAAGAACACTACTCCAACAGACTGAACAACCTAGACAAAATGGACATATTTCTATAAAAATACAATCTTCCAAAATTCAATCAGGAAGAATAAAAAAATATGATTAGGCCAATAACTATGAAGGAAATTGAAGTAGTAATCAAAATACTTCCAGCAAACAAAAGCCCTGGTCTGGACAGTTTCACAGGGGAGTTTTACCAAACTTTCAAAGAAGAACTAAAACAAACCCTTCTCAGACTATTCCAAAAAATTCAAGAGGAAGGAACACTTCCAAGCTCTTTCTAAGAATCCAGCGTTATCCTAATTCTAAAACCACATAAAGACACTTCAAAAAAAGAGAATTACAGGCCAATATCTCTGATGAATATAGATGCTAAAATCCTCAAAGAAATTCTAGCAAATCAAATCCAGCATTACATTAGAAAGATCATAAGTGGAATTTATTCTGGGGATGCAAGGCTAGTATAATATCCACAAATCAATAAACATTATACATCACATAAACAAATTGAGAGACAAAAATCATATAATCATATCAATTGATGCAGAAAAATCATTTGACAAATTCAACACCCTTTCTTGATAAAAACTCTCAGCCAAGTGGGAATAGAGTGATCATACCTCAACATAATAAAAGCCTTATATGACAAACCTA
>NW_005366486.1:830594-831357 GCF_000412655.1 Myotis brandtii | reverse complement strand
GATTGGTAGAATCAACATCATAAAAATATCCATACTACCCAAAGCAATCTATAGATTCAATACAATCCCCATTAAAATACCAATGGCATATTTTACAGACTTAGAACAAACTCTCCAAAAACTCATATGGAATAAAAAAATACCCCGAATATCTGCAGCAATCCTGAGAAAAAAAGAACACAGGGATCACAATACCAGATATCAAGCTATAGTACAAAGCCATGGTTCTCAAAACAGCATGGTACTGGTGCAAGAACAGACATATGGAACAGAACAGAAAACCCAGAAATCAACCCAAATCACTATGCTCCATTAATATTTGACAAAGGAAGCAAGAGCATACAATGGAGTCAAGATAGTCTCTTCAGTAAATGGTGTTGGGAAAATTGGACAGATACTTGTAAAAAAATGAAACTTGACCACAAACTTACACCATACACAAAAATAAACGCAAAATGGATAAAATACTTGACATAAGATGGGAAACCTTAAAAATCTTAGAAGAATCCATAGGCAGCAAATATCAGATATAGCTCATAGCAATATTTTTACTGACACATCTCTTAGGACTGTGGTCGGCAAACCACGGCTCGCGAGCCACATGCGGCTCTTTGGCCCCTTGAGTGTGGCTCTTCCACAAAATACCACATGCGGGTGCGCACCTACAGTGTGACTGAAACTTCATGGCCCATGTGCAGAAGTCGGTATTTTGTGGAAGAGCCACACTCAAGGGGCCAAAGAGCCGCATGTGGCTCGCGAGCCG
>NW_005366486.1:829671-830102 GCF_000412655.1 Myotis brandtii | reverse complement strand
AGAAAGCTGGGGTAGCAATACTTATATCAGACAAAATAGACCTCAAAGTGAAGCCCATAACAAGAGATAAGGAGGGCCACTTCATAATACAAAAGGGAGCAATTCAACAAGAGGATATAACTCTAGTAAACATATATGCCCCCAATAAAGGAGCACCAAAATACATAAACTTCTGGAAGATATCAAGGTTGAGATCAACAGCAATGCAATCATAGTAGGGGATTTTAATACCCCATTGACATCAATGGATAAATCATCTAGACAAAGAATCAACAAAGAAACTGCGATCCTAAATGACTCACTAGATCATATGGAATTAGTTGACATCTTCAGAACATTTCACCTGAAAGCAATGGAATGTACATTCTTCTCCAGTGCACAGGGACATTTTTAAAGGTAAACCACATATTGGGACACAGGCAAAGTCTCTT
>NW_005366486.1:799645-829391 GCF_000412655.1 Myotis brandtii | reverse complement strand
AAAAAATGGTAATAAATTATCTAACCCTACAACTTAAAGAATGAGAAAGAGAGCAACAAGAAAAGCCCAGAGTAAGTAGAAGGAAGGAAATAATAAAGATCAGAGCAGAAATAAATGACATAGAGACCAAAAAACAAAACAAAACAAACAAAAAAAACCAACAACAAGCACACAAAAAAGGTGGGGGGGGGGCAATGAGGGTATAAGGACACATATGCAATACCTTAATCAATAAAGAAAAAAATAAAAATAAAAAAAATTTAAAAAATGCCCTTCCCCAAAAGGGTCTTGTTCATCGTCTGGCTACTTTCCCAGCCCAGCACAGACGGGGATTCATGGAAGGTTTCATGAAGCCACCTTAATTTATAACTAATCAATTAATCCATCCAACAAATATTTACTGAGCAGCTCCAGGTGGAAGATACCGAGCGTACAGATGTGAATAAAAACACAGGTGGCCCCTGTTCTCACGAAGCTCAAGGTCTTACAGAAGGAGACAGAAAATAGACAGATATAAATAGTCAAATATAAAAAGGAGTTTGCAGGGGCTGCAAGGATCAATACTAGAGGGAAACAGAAGAGAGGTCAGGAAGCAAATGTCCACAGTTAACACCATGAAAGTTAACTAGGAAATGCCTGTGATGTGGAAAGAAGGGAGGGCAATTTAAAACATCTGAGCTCTGTGTAGCTGGGGAGGAAAATGAGGCTGGGTGGGCTGATGGGGCTAGCCCACAGGTCGAGAAATTTTGCCTTGGCCCTATGAGCAATGGGAAGCCATTGACGGTTTTCGTGTGTGTGTGTGTGTGTGTGTGTGTGTGTGTGTGTGTGTGTGTGGTGACTGTAGGATTTGGGGTCTGAAATAGCACTCTGGTAGAGTCTGGAGGACAAGTTGAAGGGAGGTTAACAGAGATGTGTGAAAAATAAGATGCTACTGCAATAGACTAAGCAGGAGTTGACTGAACGATGACAAGTTCACAGAATGAGACTTCACAGTTTGCAAATCATCTTGTAATTTTGAGCCTTTAGTATGCAGTTCCTCCAGAATGACAAATAAACTAATGTTTCCTTAGGTCACTGCTGTGCAGAGAGTGGGCCCACAGCTCCTGGCATCAAAGTCCACGGGGTGAGGAGAAGGGAGCTGTGTTGCTTGCTTACAACTGGAACACCTTGGCCAACTGTGGCCCTAGCAAATCACAGTATCTAAGCGTGGAGCCTGGACTCTGTAGTCTCAGAGAACTTAGGGTAATTCTAAGCCACGTGGAAGTTTAAGAGCCTCTGGACAAAGGCACTCCAGCACAGAACATGAATCACTTTCACTTTAGGCAAGTTTTTAGGTTACACTTTGATCTAATTTTTATACTAAATAAGTAAATGAACAGGTAATTAATAATCATTCAAATCACTGGAGAGTGAAGGGGGCGGCTATTCATAGTACACTGGGATTCTACCATCAAGCTGGGGCACACCACCCAGAGCTTGCTAAGCACTACTTCAGTAACAGACGCTGGCTGTTGATATGCACAACAGAAGCTCGTCTATGTTGGTGTGATGAGAGACCCCTGGGCAACCTGAGTTCTGAAGGTCCAATGCCCACCATGTATGGCTGTGCCTTCCAGGGAAGCTGATGGCACTCACAGTTTGTAGCTACTTTGAATGGTTTCTACTGCAAAAGTCGCTGAGGTTCCAAGAGACAGGTTCTGTGTGTGCGAAGTGGGAGGAAACCAGTTTTCCTGCTTGGAAAGCCTTCCTAATTTAAAAACAATGCTTGCTTCTCCTTTATGTTTTTTAAAAATATTTTTTATTGATTTTTTACAGAGAGGAAGGGAGAGGGATAGAGAGCTAGAAACATCGATGAGAGAGAAACATCGATCAGCTGCCTCCTGCACAACCCCCACTGGGGATATGCCAGCAACCAAGGCACACGCTCTTGACCGGAATCGAACCTGGGACCCTTCAGTCTGCAGGCCGATGCTCCATCCACTGAGCCAAACCGGTTAGGGCTCCTTTATGTTTTTATAAAAAATAGGAGAAATCAGCCCAGCAGTGTCCTAAATGAAGTAGAATGTGGCAATTGGTTGTCACGATGGACTCACAGTTTCAATAAGAAAGGTAATAAAGAAGTTCAAACATTCTTGCCCCTCTCCCCTTTCCCCTGCCCCATGTTCAGTGCCCCTGGGTGTGTGTGGTTGCCTGGACCTTAACGTGGTGGCCTGGGGGATGGCATCAGGTCTGAGCGCAGTAGTGTAAGAAAAATTGAAGATTCCCAAATCAGCGCAGAAGGGAAAGACCGCACGTCACCTTGGGACAGACCTTGGCATTTCATTCGATAGGATAATGGGAGAGTCATGTCATCTGTTTGTTGAGGTCCCTGAAGTTCCATCTCACTGTGAACTATTCTTGTCCAGGTGGGAACACAAACCCATTTTCATCAATTGTTAGAATAAGTAGAAATAAGAAATCTACATTCCAGTTCCAGCTCTGCCACTAACCAGCTGTGTGCTTTTAGTCAAGCCACCTGACTTCCACCTTCTTCGATTTCTTCATTCGTGAAGAAAACCCACAGAAAGAGACTAACTCAAATTTATACAATTTTGATCATCTGTAAAAAAAGTATTTAAAACACTGCCGAAGTTCCAGGATTTAATGCAGAGTGGCAGGAAAGTTAGACCTGCCTAGAAGGCATGCCTAATAAAATCTCTCTCTCTCTCTCTCTCTCTCTCTCTCTCTCATCTTTCTCTTATTAAAAAAAATGCCTCCCCTCTTTTTGCTGTACTTTGCTTGGGCCCTATGATAGAAGTCACCTGAAAAGGCCTGATGAGCCATACTGAACAAGCAAGAATTTAGTAAAACATATTCCCAACACTCTCAGGAAATGGTGCCAGCATGAATCCCTCTGAAGGCATTTGCTTATGGGAGGAATAATTCCAAGTATCTCCTGGTTGCAAGGCTTTATAAAAGTAAAAAGAATTCACTGGTCTCTCTGTTTCATCATTGTAACTGATGCAAACATAAAGCCTACATGTAGAAGCACTGCATGTAAGCTGCTGCTGACAGCTATGCTCCGGTCAAGCTCATTCATTCATTTCTAATGGGACTGCCCTTTTCTCTTACCACTGCTCAGTAAAAGACAAAAAACAAACAAATAAATGAAAATAATCAGGAACATGTAGTTGTCTGACTCAAAGACAGCAAAATGAAATCATAGCAATACGAAGAGACATCCACCTTTGGAAAGCTAGTCAGTCACAGAAGTTAGTACATAAGTTTCATTTTGACTATTTACTCATTTGTTAAATCCACCTAGTAATTTATGGTAAAAATATACAAAGCTATGATTTATGAATGATCACATAAGGCAGAGGGCTGGTGGCAGCAGGAAATGTTAAGTTCTTCTCAGAACACAAAAAATAAGAAATACCGTTTAATATTTGTATAATACCACAGAGTTAAACCAAACCACCTCATACAGATCATTTGTACACTCACAGCCACAGCAAAGAGGACACATATTCTAGACTCCCTTTAGAGACAAGACATGGCTTTGTTCAGTTATAGAACACAGGAGTCACGGGATGTAATGCACAGCACAGGGAATATAGTCGATAATATCGTAATAACTTTGCACAGTGACACATGGCTACTAGACTTCCATGGTGATCACATCATAAAGTATATAAATGCCAACTCACTATGTTGTGCACCTGAAACTAATATGATATTGCACATCTACTATATTTTAATAAAAAGAAAGAGAAAACAGGGTCTGATGGGTTAAGTGACCTGTCAACAGGAAGTGGCAGAGCCAAAATTTGAATTTAGTTCTGATTTCCAATGTCACGCTCTTTCCACAAGCTCAGTCACTTCTTTCAACTTTCCCAAACACCTACCACGCTACCGAGCTGCCCTTAGTGTGGGGTTCTATCAAGGATCTGTGATCTTCATTCAGCTGCGAACAGTGCTGCTGACAGCATCTCTCCCAGGGCTCCTCGGCCACATTCAGGGAGTTGGGTGATCTTATCAGAGATGTCACGTCTGGCCTCAGATGACTATCAGCAGAATAGGTTTTCCCAGCACTACTACCTCATAGTTAATGATGATTCAATTAGTTAAACACACACACACACACACACACACACACACACACACGCACACACACACCATATTACAAGCTGAATGGAAATGCAGAGGCCGGCGTCTGGCTGACAGTGAGCCCCGGTGGCGTCAGCTTCTGTGATTTATTTACTCATTTGTTTTCTGGTGCCGGGGAGGGTACACAGAATATATTGTCACTTTAGATAGCACTTCGAAAAATGCCATAAAAACATTCCGAGGGATCACTAGCAGCTTTTGTTCAGCACTAGCATACTAAATTTTAAAGGGGGAAAATAGCGTCAGATAAATCACAGGATTTTAAAAGAACATCCCAATTTGTTCACAGTTTAAGATTACTACTGTCAGGCAAACATATAAAACTCTTCTTTTTCATCCCTGGATTTGACTTACAAAGTGAACTAAGCACACAGTAAAATCCCCAAGATTAAATGTGTATGATGGATAAGACAACAAAGTGTTTTCTTTATGTCTCTAATATGAAGTCACGACCATTCGCATATCAATTCACATCTACTCCCTATTATTCTTCACTCAAAACACTCCTCGGCATTGCAGCCTATCGTCCATATTGAACATCTCTGTAAAGTTACATTAATAAATTTTCAGATGATGCTTTTATTGCCTGTTCCATCTATCAGCAACATTTATTTCCTTACCAAAAGTTCAATTCTAAAGGCACTTTATACAAAGGGAAATTCCACTGTGGAATAGAATGGTGTAGAAAAGTGAGCTGTAATTATCCACCAAGGCATGCTCTAGGTGCCTGGACATTTAAGATTAGCAATAGGAATGATGTCCTTGTAGCCCATGGATGTCTGTCTACGTGTAACATGAGAGAAATAAAAACAGTAAGAAAGTCCTGTAGATGAAAAATTTCAGTGGTTAGTGGTCACACTTAAACACATAAAGTCATCTATAATAATAAAAGGGTAATATGCTAATTAGACCAGATGTCATTCCAGACGTCATTCCGGATGAAGCTGGGGCTTAAGCGAAGCTGCCTGGGTCCCGGGTGCCTGCCAGTGGCCGGAGGGAAGCCCAGGTCTTGGGTGCCAGAGGGAAGCTGGTGTCGGCAGCCGGGGAAAGGAAGGCCTACTCTTGCATGAATTTTCCTGCATCAGGCCTCTAATTAAAAATAACTCATAAATTAATGTCAAAATTTGCATTCAAATTCTCTCTCTCTTTCTCTTTCCTTCTCCCTTCTCCCCTGTCCCATTTTCTGAAAGAATTCATTGGTCAGGGAAGCCATAGAGCCTCCAGAGGGAAGGCTCATAGACAGAGGGTGGCCATCCCAAACGAACCAATAATTCAGTCATTGACTAGTTAGTGGTAGGTGGGTGGGTATATTTACTGTTGCCTTTTAAAAAATATCGTATTGGTTGATTTGAGAGAGAGAGAAGAGGAGAGGGAGGGAGGGAGGGGAGAGGGAGAGAGAGAGAGAGAGAGAGAGAGAGAGAGAGAGAGAGAGAGAGAGAGAGGCATCATTTTGTTGCTTCACTTATTGATGCATTCATTGGTTGATTCTTAATTGTGCCTGACCAGGGATCGAACCTGCAATTTTGGCCTATTGGAACAACACTTCAACAAACTGAGCTACCTGGACTCATGTCTCTTTATACACCCACAATGGGCCTATGTCTGAGATTCCTGGACAAATTTTAATTTAAAGTAAATTGAAGCTATTAAAATTAAAATTTTCTATTTCCCCATCTTCATAAATATACATTGTCAGATGACCAATGTTTGCAATTTTTTCAGAAAATATGGTCAGTACTATTATACAGTCAGATGTCAGATACTATACTATAGACTACTATCAATAGTGTGTGTGTGTGTGTGTGTGTGTGTGTGTGTGTGAATACACACAATTGTTGGCAACAAAATATTTATATTTATGTATATTCTGAGTTTGTTAAACTGAATTGAATTGGCAGAAAATTGCCTCTGCTAAGAAATAGTTATTTAAGGGTCCCAATACAAATGCAATAATAATAATAATAATAATTAGTTCATACGAAGAAGCCTACTAGTCATGCCGAATTCAGTAAACAGACATTGTATGCAGTTCCTTAGCTCTCCATTCCAACGTAAGACCCTCAGGGGCAAGAGTCATGCTTCTATGTCATATCCTCTTCACCACACCCTGCACAAGCATAAGGTGCTCAGAAAATGTCCAGGGTTGTGGAATATGGTGATGCTGAGTGAGAGATGATATTATCTTCCTTTCCCTCCAATGACACGGTAAGTAAGCTTAAGGCTGAACTATGTATTCTTAAGCCCTTTCAACAGAAAACCACTTTTAAGCAAGTATTTCAGTATCAGAAACATAATGCTATGGATTATTAGGATGTTTGCATGAAAGATAAATGCAGCATTAAACTGACTTCCACTCCTAGAACATGAGATTTTGCATGCTTCTCCTTTAACCGCCATCACACCACATGCATCTCTCACAGGGACGCATGACCTTTGAAGCCATAAAGTTTCTCTCCTAAAATGCCCTGGAGAGTTCTGGAGACTGGCAGACCCACTCCTAATCAAGGTGTTCCATTCCTCCCACCGCCCACCTCTGGGGTTACCTAAAAGCAGAGCTCTAATGAGGTACATTCCTTATACTTTGGAAAGTCAGAGATGGATTATCTCGTTAATTCTCTTGGGGCACCTGTCAGAACAGAGGAAAGCTTCACCTATGTGCACCTAAATGGAACTTAGAGATAAGGAAAGAATGTGACCTTTTTTCCTGGTACAATTTACATAATACCTGCTCTCTCTAGTCAGACAAAATTCAGTGCACAGAGCAGGGCTCGATTGTTTGAGAATTTTACTGAAGACATTCCACCAGCAATACTGTCCTGGTGTGCTTTTTGACATTAAAACTATTATTTTTATCCTTATCCTCTGAAAGCAGCGGGAAGCTATCACTTGAGGTGATTCTTTGTCACTGAGTGGGATGTACATTCTGACAAGCCACTCATAGCCACAGTGGGAGCAGAGAAGCAAGGAGCGCTAGGCAGACACCTGCGACCCTGCCGGCGGTTCATCGGGCAAGAGAGGGAAGGCAATTCAGATAAATCAGAAATAAGCATGGTTCTAATGATAATCAGAGAGGTCAGGATATACTAATATATTAGACTAGAGGCCCATTGCACGAAGAGATTCATGCAATAAGCCTTCCCTTCCCCTGGCTGCCGGCACCGGTTTTCCTCCGGCACCCAGGACCCAGGCCTTCGCTCCAGTCCAGAGCCCTTCATCTTCACGGCTCCAGCCCAGAGCCTTCCGTCTTCATGGTTCCGGCCCGGAGCCTTCCGTCTTTGCTGGGCTCCGCCGCTTCGCGCCTACATATGCAAATTAACAGCCATCTTTGTTGGGTTAATTTGCATACTCTCCTGATTGGCTGGTGAGCATAGCGGAGGGATGGTCAATTTACATGTTTGTCTAGTATTAGGTAAGATATACTATATATACAGGATATACTATATATATTAGAGGCCCAGTGCACAAAATTCATGCACTCGGGGATGGGAGGGGGTCCCTCAACCCAGCCTGCACCCTCTCACAGTCCAGGAACCCTCAGGGGGTGTCGGCCTAAGCTGGCACTCAGACATCCTTAGCACTGCCTCAGAGGCCGGAGAGGCTCCCACAACTGCCACTGCGCTAGCCAGCCATGAGCCCAGCTCAGGGCTTCTGGCTGAGCAGCGCTCCCTGTGTGGGGAGGCCACTGGCCACCAGGGGGCAGCTCCTGCACTGAGTGTCTGCCCCTGGTGGTCAGTGCATGTCATAGCGACCAGTCGTACCGCTGTTCGGTCGATTTGCATATTAGCCTTTTATTATATAGGAAGAAGATTATATATATACCAGAGGCCTGTTGCACGAAAAGATTCATGCAATAGGCCTTCCCTTCCCCTGGCTGCCGGCACCGGTTTTCCTCCGGCACCCGGGACCCATCCGGCCGGAGCTGCCTTCAGTCTTCGCTCTGCCGCTTCACGCCTACATATGCAAATTAACCGCCATCTTTGTTGGCGGTTAATTTGCATATCTTGCTGATTAGCCAATGGGAGGCGTAGTGAAGGTACGGTCAATTACCATGTTTGTCTATTATTAGATAGGATATATATACATACTGAGTGGCCAGATTATTATGACCACCTGATGTTTGTAGGCAAATTAGCTATAATTTCACGCTGAAGTTGCTAGAGGGTCAGACCATTTTAAATAGGGAAGCAGGATGTTTACCATGACAGTAGAAGTGATTTTTTTCTGAAGATATGGGTAAACAATGCGATTTAACAGCCTTTGAACGTGAATATATATATAATCAGTATATGCATCAAAAACTTGAGTAACCATTTATTCATGCAAAATCTCCATGCATTTAAAGAATAATGAACTGGGCAAGCTGTGATACCTAAGACAATAGTCTCTCCCAGAGTTCTTCCAACTTACTCCAACCAACAGTCGTCTAGATCCCTCCAATAGCTATCTTAGTGATAAGCAACTCTGCAGCCACAGGAAGAGGGGAAACATAAAACCAGCCACTGAACTGGTTTCTCCTTCCAGGTCTGCCACTCATGGTCAGTGCAGCCTTGGCAAAGCCCCTTGGTTTCCTCACCTGCAAAATGAAGTGGCTGATATTGGAGGTCACTTTTCTCCTTCTGAGCATCTAGGACTGGCTCATCTCGACATAGCGACTGACATTCATGTGTCACTATAAATCTTTACTCAGAAAACCACAGGAGACAGGGGCTGGCCGCCTCACACCCAGCAGCATGATAATGATCAGCTGGTAACATGGCCTATGTCTTGGCCACCCTAATAAACTATGAGATTGTCTGACCCTTCCAAGTAGCCCTAAAGTGCAAGATACCAGATGATCACTTTATAGACTTCCTGTCACTAAACACTAGCCCTGCAGCACTCTGGCCATGACTACTGTTATGCAGTGAGCATCCTGCTCAGTTTTCAGGGGGACTGAGCTCAGCTGGCTTTGCCCGGGACTGCCCTAGACCCGGGTGGGAGAGCCTTTCACCGGGCGCTGTGTCTGGCTCTCCCACCCAGTCCTGGCGTAGCTACAGGCAAAGTCAGCTGAGCTCAGTCCCCGTGAAAACTGAGCAGGATGCTCAGTGCGTAACAGTAGTCAGGATCAGATCGGGAGTTCACCCTGAGAACCAGCTGTGACGCATGGCTGCCCACTTCCTCTCTGCCACGTTCACACTGTCTTCCCAGGGCCTGGTTTTCTCAATGCAAGGACAAAGACTTAGTTTGGTAACTTTCTAAAACTTGCTAATTGTTCTAATTTTTAAAAAGGAAATTAGGCCTCAACTGTAGCTAATAGGCAACACTAACTAGGGTAAATTGAGAATCATGTCTTGTTTTCTTTGTGCCCATGGTTCCCTCTTATTTATGCAACTGAAATCGTTTCACTTGCAGCCACGCCTTCCCACCAGCAGGGTTTTCCTCAGCCCTGCCGTTTCCTCAGGCATCTCCACTGTTCTCTGCCCACCCTGTCCTGGGTCTCTCAACCGGGCCCCACTGCTCCAGCATTTTCCTGCATGACTCACTGACCTTTCCCACGTCCACATGTTCCCTAATAGTCCTTCCAGTTGACCCATAAAAGCCTCCTCAGCAATGCACTCACTACTAACCCATGGACTAAAAATGGCTGGGAGTGAGTTCCCCAGGCCCTGAGGGTAAAGCAAATCCACAAACATTTCACAGCTTGTGAGAGACTCATTTAGGAAACTTAAAGCTTTTTAAGTTTCCCATAACCCTCTGATTTCTCTCACCTGAGTACTCATAATCCTTTGCTGTACCTCAGTGGAATACCCCTACTCCTTGGTGGTCTCTCATCAGAGAATCCATAAAACCAAAGGACTTTCCATTTAGGTGAATTTTACTGTTTTTCAAGGACTAACTCCCACTGAAGTTCAATGTGTCTTCTAAACAAGGTACCAGGTTGACTACTCTGGGGGAAATGCTGGTGGTAGGTCAATGAATCCAAGACCCTGATTGTAGGGACTCTTTAAGAGGCTGAGCAAGAAAAAAATGCAGGTCACTCTCAAACCTTGTAGTGCAGTGGATCTCAAACAAGGCTGCACATTAAACTTGACCTGTGGAGATTTTTTAAATCCTCATAACCAGGCCGCACCCCAGACCATGAAATCAGAATCCTGGGTGGAACCAGGGCATCACTTATCATCTCCAGATGATTCCAAGGCATGGCCAGATTGGAGAACCACTGGTGTGGAATGGAATAATGCGTGCTCCCCCTGCAAGACTGTGGGACTTGGAATCAAAAGGCCAAGTCCACTGTGACCTGACACTGCACGATGCTCATAAAGTCAGCTGCTGCTGGAAAACAGCTTCTCCACCTGCAAAGCAAAGCTGCCCTTCCTGCCCTTCCTATCGAGAAAGGTTAATGTAGGGACCAAATGAGATGATGTGAAAGTGTAAACCATAAAACACATATTAATTTTTCTTGCGGCAATTTTCACTACCAATGCTCCAATGGTGATATGCAATGCTCAGGAGAAAAAAAGGAAATAAATAGCCAAAGAGAAGAAAAATACAATAATAGAAGGATTAGAAAAAATTAATTATAATGACTCTAGAGACATGCAGCCTAATTCGTATCTTAAGGATATATTTACAAGTCACGTAGTAAATGAAACAGAAAAGAATGCTTTGCAGTGGGATTCTTTTCAGATCATCACTTATAATTACAGTAGTGGCTTCCTAATTCAGACTAAGCTATAGGCTTGGCTTTAATGGGGAGAAATGAATTTACCATGCTAATTTATTAACTTAGTGTAGAAGCCAACTTTATTGGAGGGGGTGGAATGGCAAACCTACCAAACAGAATACATTTGGGAAAAAATATACTTTGGTTTATTTACAAAACAATGGATCATCATGAATGACCAGCAATCTTTGCTTGTTCATTTAAACAGATGAGGGCAGAAAATAAGCCATTATAGGGCCCCAATTCAATGGGCTTGCAAAAGGGCCTCTGCAATGTCACTCTGACATATGGTGCATCCACAGAAGGCGTGCAGCACATGGCACGAGCTAGCATGTGGAGCCTTCAGCAGTTACTATGCTGGTCCCAGCCTGGGTCTGGGTCCTGGGAGTGTGAGGGCAGGAGAAGGAGGAGCACTGGGCACACCATAGGAATGATGGCTGTAATCTGCCCATCATATTAGCTGGCTTTCTCTTCACTTCTGTATCCGAATGCTACTTCTTTTTTTAAAAATATATTTTATTGATTTTTTACAGAGAGAAAGGGAGAGGTATAGAGAGTTAGAAACATCAATGAGAGAGAAAGATTGATTCAGCTGCCTCCTGCACACCCCCTACTGGGGATGTGCCCGCAACCAAGGTACATGCCCTTGACTGGAATTGAACCTGGGACCATTCAGTCCGCAGGCTGATGCTCTATCCACTGAGCCAAACCGGTTAGGGCCGAATGCTACTTCTTGACACCTCTTCCCTGGTACCCCTGTTCAAGGTGAGTCTCACCCAAACTTATTTAATCAGCACAGAGGCTTATAATCCTGAATAACCTGAGGAAAATTATTTTCTTGTCTTCTTCCCCTCCACATCCCACATCCTAAATTCCAGTTTTCAGAGACGAGTTTGTGGCTCATACTAACATGTAAATGACCATCCCTTAAAGAATAGGTTTTTGGAAACTGTGACTTCTAAGTGAAACGATGACAGATAATAAAAACAACTTTACCATAGGCAAATTGATATAAACAAGAGTTAAGTTCCTATAGCATATTTCTGGTCACAAAAACATCAATAAACTTCTAAACGAATACCTAAAACACTTCTAATATTAAACATTGAGATAGACATGAGCTCTATATACATTTAAGCAACGTTAATAAAAACAGTAAGAGAATTATTGTCCAACCCAGTTATTCCAGTTCAGGGTTGCAGGTGGCAGAGCCTCTCTAGGCAGATCAGGCACAAGGAGGGACTCGCTCTAGACAGGACACCCTTCCATCCCAGGGCCACTCACACGCCCACACTGAGACGGGGACAATGTTGACACATCCGTTCTCCTCAGGTGCACAGTTTGAGGATGTGGGAGGAAACCGAGTCCCCAGGGAAAACCCAGGCAGATGTGGGAGAACATGGGGACTCCACACAGAGGCCCCAGCTGGGAATTGATATTTTTTTCTCATCATCGTTTTAACTTTAAAAAAAGCTTAACGAAATGTTCTTCAAGGACTGTTGTGTTTATTTTCCCTGTTCTTTATTTCTTATGTGGAGTGCTGCATTTAATAGGTGGCATTTTAAAGAGACATATCTAAATGAGAAAATACTGGCAGACAGGGTCCGGGGATGCCAAGATTGTGCAGTGGGAAAAGGTACCACCCGAAAGGCAGTCCTGTCTGGGAGCTGACCCTGGGGTCAGCACTCCTGATATGTCTACGTTTCTCATAGTTTTGTCATTTTCTCCAATTCTGAGACATTTATATTTTCAGCAGTTTCCATGGTGCTAGCTGCTAGGGTGGGCTAGAGTGGGGCAGGGTAAGAGGAAGCATTTATGTGAAGAGAAAATAGTTGAGTAGATAGATAGGGCTAGATGTGTAATAACAATATGTACTAGCTGCTGTTCATTGACTGTTTAACATGTGCTGTGCACGTTATACACTGCCTCTATCCTTATGAAATCAGGTCTGCCGAAGCCCTTGGAAGACAGCAGCCTGTCAAGCTGTTAGCCTCATTATACCCTCTATGGAGAAGAGAGAAGAGAGACTCAAACTAACTCATGTGCCCAAGTTGACAAAAGGAATTGAGAGAGAAAACTGGGATCTACTTCCAGGTCTGTCTGACCCTAAACTTCTTACTTTCCCCTTCACACTTTCTCCACCCACCATCCGGCATGTGTGGTCTCTCCACAGTGAGTCATGGCATTCTTTTTAATGG
Source organism: Myotis brandtii (assembly GCF_000412655.1). Classification (NCBI taxonomy): domain Eukaryota; kingdom Metazoa; phylum Chordata; class Mammalia; order Chiroptera; family Vespertilionidae; genus Myotis; species Myotis brandtii. The sequence continues at coordinate 816,341 of NW_005366486.1, read as the reverse complement.
TTTGCAATGTTCCTTTCCTCAGGTTGCTTCTTTCCATCACTAACCTACATGACCGCTTACACAGAAGAAAATAGAATACAGAAACTGCTTACATTTGTATTTGAATGCGTGGCTGACAGACCACCATGGGGTGGAGGGAACAAAATGTGTTCAATGAACTTCACTATCTTCGCCCTTCGAGAACCGGAGGAGTTTACAGAGCCCAGTGCGTGGAGGTAAATCCTCCACCTTGGTCACTGGCACAGCTGGACAGCCTTAGATGACCTGAGATTAGATAACTGCCCTTCTAGCAACAGCGAAAGTACTTGTGAGATGGAAGTCATTGAATTTCCATCGAAGTCCATTCGCCTTCACTCTGTGAGTCAACCCTCTTTAAGAATCTTCTCCTGCACTTTCCCCACAGATCTGAGCTGGCTAGAGAAGCTCTTCAGGAGCATGGTGTTGACTGACCCTCAGTCCTAATGACATATTACACTTTTTGGGGGATATTTTTAAACATGCCAGGGCATAGTCTCGGCTCCAGGGATTCTGTGAAGTGTTCTGGGTTGGTGCCCAGGTAGGTTGAGGACCTGAGCAGAGTCTGAGCCCTTGTCTACATTTGTTCCTGGAGAAGATCCCTTCTTGCAGGTGGCCACTTTCCAAAGTCCGAATCTGCTGTACAGGACTCAGGGACCAGCTCTAAGCCTGCAAAAGCCTGGTTCTGTCTCCTCAGGTAGGCCTGTCAGGCCAGTGAACACCTGAAGCCTGCCATGGCTTAAATGCAGACAGCAGACGCCAGGCCGGACCATTTTTCTCAAACCCACACCTGGTGACTCCTCTTCATCGTCACCGTGCAGACAAAATCAATAGGGATGATCTAGCTGAAAGGTTACTGTATAGGAGAGATCTCAGGAAAGTTGTTCATTTTCCCCCAAGGACTATTTTATCCCCATTTCATAAAGCACTGATAAGCCAAGTCCTAAAAAGAAGAAAATCATAGTTTTCTAGCCTGAGGTCAGTTAAGAAAATAGGATCAAAGTTCAAGGACTGATATCATCCTGATTTTGCTCTGTTCAAATGTATTTATTTTCTACAAGGAAGAAATAGCTGATATGCCCGGTTAATGATCTGAATTGCCCTAAGCAGTTGCCCAGGCCACGCACTTACTAACAAGCAACCTGGGTTGGAGCCTATCCACAGAACCTCCTGACCGCAGACACTATCTGAATATCCCAAAGAGGGTCTGGCCCACTGTGAGCGAAGCCGAGGAGTGTGATTTGTGTTCATGGGCAAACCCCGGCTCACCTGTCTGAAGAGGTGCTTTTCCAGGGCACCATTTTATCCAGAGGTTACATTGGTTTTAACAAGGAGATTCTTTTCTGCTTTTACTTGGTAAGAGTTCAGTTCAGGGTCAAAGCATCTAACATAAAAAGAGAAGTATTCATGTCTGAGCAGAGAATTTAGACAGAAATTGAGAAAGAGAAAATAGAGTCAGAATCCATTAAACCAAGGGTTCTAAATTCCCGGTAAGTAAGTAAGTAACTAAACTCTCACTGATAGTATTTAAAACGTCTCCATTCCTTCCCAAGTATTTAACACAACCTTGGAATTAGAGGTGAGTGTTCCCCTTGTCCAGGTGTGCTAACAAGTGGGTGCTCCCACACGAGGCTGTTTTGGAAACTTCTGGAATTCTAAAAAAACTCTTTTTCTAGGTTGTACAATCATTAATTCATCTTACAGAATGATTTCAAAGGGAAGAGAAATGTTTTAGGTAGGACGATGCTTTTGGTGGTATTGAATCTCATCAGGCACTTACTTTGAGAAAGCCTGCCTTCTTTACCTAACAGTGATTCTCAACGTTCCTAATGCCTCGACCTTTTAATACAGTTCCTCATGTTGTGGTGACCCCCAACCATAAAATTATTTTCGTTGCTACTTCATAACTGTAATTTTGCTACTGTTATGAATCTTAATGTAAATATCTGATATGCAGGATGTATTTTCAGGGGTCGCGACCCAACAGGTTGAGAACTGCTGAGTCCTAAACGTATTTGAATAGAGGATGTTGCTTTAAATAAAACCAAAAGAAGAACACAAAGAGGAAGGAAGAAAATTGCTTCCTCAAGGAACACTTTCGCCCTTTAAAACTTAACACACAATAAAAACACTCCCTTTATCACCATTACCCCCCTCAGCAGCTATTCAAAGTTCACAGCAATTCAAAGAAAAGGCCAAATCTCTTTTTTTTTGGGGGGGGGGGGATGGTGACACCTCTTTATTCAGCTGGGTCAGTGAGGTAAAAGGCCAACTTTCTTAAAGCGGAACCAAAGGCCCTTGAGACTTCCTGAGATCACAGGCCACAGACATAAATAAAAGCACTCAATAAACCTGCATATCCTTGTGTGTATTATAATTTTATAAATCCCTGTGCAACGACTTAGCTACCCTTTCAGCAGACAGTAGAATTTGAGATCATTTTTCCAGCTGTGTGCATTCATTGGCGGTCCTGACTGCAGATCCACGTATTTGCCTTTGCTTGCCTTATTTTGTTTAGTTATAAAAAGAAAATGGAAGCACTTTTCTAAGTAACTTGGGTAAGTTACAGTCCAGTTCTCTGCAGACTTCTAAAGAGTTTGCTCCTCTTGGCTAACTAACCGCAAGGTCACTTACTGAGCCATGGACGGCGTGTGTAAGAATCAGCCAGACGCTGTAGAGATGCATATGCAGTTCTGCCCTGGACTGAGCACTGGGCTGTGAACATCAGCTCCATTTACTCCTCTGCACAATGAGGGGACATTGCCAGTTAATGAATAGGTTCTAAAGTTCCTGCTAGCTGCCAATACAGGGGATGAAGATGACTCATCAGACTTGGAAATGACAAAACTAAACAGATCACTCTAAGTCAGGAGCTTCCAGGAGGTCCCCGGACAGTGGGATGTGTCAGGGTTTCCCCAGATGGTTCTGGTACCAACCAGGAAGAGACTCAGGAGCCTCGCAGCTCCTGAAGGCCTCAATCCCGGAACTTCAGTCTGCCTTGCGTTTACATGTGTTCATGAAAAAAAAATGCTACTATGTTAGAAGTTGGGGAAACTCACACTTTAAATATTTTAGAGATATTTTGCTATGTAAGGGAACTTTCCCAGGTATCTTTTGTAATTGATTGTTTAATATAACTTCTCAACCCTGACTTGTCTTTCTAGTGCACTTAAAGCTTTTAGTTTACTTATGGTGTTTAAGTCATTGCTGGGGAAGAAGGTGGTGGAGCTTGAAGTCAAACGTGTCCTGCCCCGGGGAAGAATTAGCATTTGTGAAGGAAGCAGCATCTCCGCCAGGCAGGCCTTGGGCTCCAGGGAAGGTCCCAGGCTATGTCACACACTTGTGTGTACATCAAAGGAACTGGACAAATATTTGATGATTGACAAATTTTAAGATAACTAGAAAGGTTCCCTTTCCACAAGTATCAACTGCTTAATCACATCTGAGACTACTTTTAAGGAATTATTTCAGGAAAAAGTCATTTTGCTTTTCAATTAGATCACTTCAAATGAAAATAACTTGAGTTAAATATTGCATTCCTTTAAATGCAGGCCAAGGTGTCAATAACTGAGCATAGACCATCATTAAAAATAATGGAGCTGGGCTCAGGGAGCACACAGCTCAGGGCTCTCCACCCAGGGGGGATAAAATAAGAGGTGGAGAGGCAAACTTGGACACCGCTGCAGATTGCTGAGCACTTACCTACCTCTCTGTTCTCCCCTGGGACAGCGACTCACTGCAGCTCCTGATAAAGGGAGCTCAGGTTTTTATGGCAAATTATCAAGCCAGCTAAAAGGGTGCAAAGGAGCTCAGGTGGAAATGGGTCTCTTTGGGCAAGCAATTTAACCTCTCGGTGCCTCAATCGCCTCTTCTGTAAAATGAGGAACATACTAACACTAGTTCCAAGGTCTCTCGTCATAAGACAAGCGCTCACACTGGTAAAGTGACTAGCACATGACTGTACCTGGAGGTGCTCAGCGATGCTGGCTCCTGGTGGGCACAGCTCTCCAGGCTGACACACTCTGTTTCACACTCATGTAGCAAGGCCTCATGGGATTGCAAAGAAGCATCAAAATCCCAGAGTTCTATGAGCAAGAAGAAACCTTAGAAATCGTGTTTCTCTTCGGAGGGTTGCCCTTCGTCTAACACATTGTTTAGTCCATGCATAGAAAATAAGCCTTATTTACAGACTGAGAGACTGCCCATCAAACTGAACTTCATCTTCTTTTGAACCATGTGGCTGTCTGTCCGCATTCTGGGGCATCTGACTCTGCTGCAGCTGGGCTGGGGCTGCTGCCTGCAGGCCTGACAGTGGCTCCGCAGTTTGCCGCAGTTTCCACCACTCCCTACTGTCCTTTGGCATTCAACCCGGTATGGGATGCTACTTCATAAGCAAGAATTTTGTATTTCATTAAAAAACAAACAAAAACAAGTAAAAAAAAAAAACCTCTCTCTGTACCTGTTTTCTTATTGACAGTAGAAAAATAGAAGGCAAACCCCGAGAGAACACTTGATTTTTCTCAGACCTGGCCCACTTTTTTTGGCAATTGAGGGAGAGAGAGATAGAAACATCAATGATGAGAGAGAATCATTGATTGGCTGCCTCCTGCACACCTCACACTGGGGATCGAGCTCACAACTGGGCATGTGCCCTTGACCAGAATCAAACCCGGGGCCCTTCAGTCCGCAGGCCCACGCTCCATCCACTAAGCCAAACCAGCTAGGGCTACCTGACCCACTTTTATTTAGCAACTGTGGGCATTTGTGTTTGTGATCCCTAATCTAGTCCAAAACCTAACCTTTTACAAATATGAAAACCGAGGGACCCAGGGAGTCTAGGTGACCCTCTGAGGTCCTGTGAGTGGCAGAAGCTGTTAGTGTTTCCACTTGCCCATTTACTTTTCTTTCTTTCTAAGTGAATTAGCCAATGTGGGTTCACTTCATGTTCCACAGAGAAGAACAGAGACAAGAGGAAGTATATTCACTATAGCAGAGCAGCACAGAGGGTAGCTATGGACACAAGAGGACTATAGGAGGCAACCCATTGTCAGTGTTAGGATTCGTGGTAACTCAGCCAGGCCGCCTGTGTTTAGACATTGCCACAGAGGAAGCTGGGGGAATGATGCCCTCTCCCACCAGTCACTCTGTTTCATGTGTGTTTAATTGGTCCCTTTCACGTCTTAAACAATTACGTTTTTTTTTTTCTAACCTGTTTCCTAATTCACTTGACTAAATAAGATGGTGACCTGGGTGACAAGAATATATAAGACACCACCTACAGAGAATAACCTGGAGGGAAAAAAAAGCAGAAGGAAACTTCATGACGTTTCTAGTGATTCAGGCTCCTCTACAGACAATCTTTTGATGTGTTTTATTTCCCTTGATGAAATGAGACTGTCCTTGGTGCTAGGTATGGATGGATTATTAAAAAATAAGTGTGAGGCAGATGGCAGGGTCTCAAGGGACAACAGTGCAGTGGGTTTGGTGGATCATCCCTCCTGCTCCCAGAATCCCGTGCAAGCTGCTATTCTGACTCCCATCACATGGTTGCACGTATTTGATTACTTGCCTTTCCTCCCCACTGCCCAGCATCCTATCAACTGAGCCCTCCAGGAAAGGCCTGTCAGGCAGGCAGTGGTACGCCAGCACTTAGCTTGCTATCTGCTAGGTACCTCCAGCCTTCTAGAGGGATGTGTCACTTAGTGCCATGAACAGAATAATGCCCCGCCCCCAGATGTCCACCTCCCAATCCCCGAGACCTGTGAATGCTGCCTTATAGGGCAAAAGGGACTTTGTGAATGAGATTAAATTGGAGATCTTGACATATGGAGAATTTCCTGGATTATCTGGTTGGGTCTAATGCCGTGGTCGGCAAACTGCGGCTCGTGAGCCACATGCGGCTCTTTGGCCTCTTGAGTGCGGCTCTTCCTAAGCCTTAGGAGTACCCTAATTAAGTTAATAACAGTGTACCTACCTATATAGTTTAAGTTTAAAAAATCTGGCTCTCAAAAGAAATTTCAATTGTTGTACTGTTGATATTTGGCTCTGTTGACTAATGAGTTTGCCGACCACTGGTCTAATGTAATCATAGGGTCCTTCTAGAAGCAGGGGAGAGGGTCAAACTCAGAAAAAAAGAGATATGACAATGGAACCAGAGCTTGGAGTCCTGCACTTTGAAGATGGGGGGAAGGAGCACAGGCCCAGGGATGCTGGAATCTGTAAAAGGCGAGGAATGGTCTTCCCTGAGGCTGCCAGCACTGCAACTCCAGACTTCTGACCTCAGGAATTTAAGAGAATATAAATGCGTGCGGTTTTAACTCACTAAGTTTGCTGCAGCATCAACGGGAAACTACTACACTTATGTAAAAAGTCAGTGAACAGTTGTCATTTGAATGAATAAGTGAGTAAATACATGAATAAATGAATAAATGAATAAATGAATGTAGAGTGGTCTAGATAGAAAGTAGAAAGGCTTATGTTTAGGTCCCAAGTTAGGTAATAATCAGAGGGCCGCTTGGGCCCCACCATTTAATCTCTCTCTTGAATGAATAAGTGAGTAAATACATGAATAAATGAATGTAGAGTGCTTTAGATAGAAAGTGGAAAGGCTTATGTTTAGGTCCCAAGTTAGGTAGTAATCAGAGGGCCGCTTGGACCCCACCATTTAATCTCTCTCTATATATATAACTTCCACAGTGGAAAATGAAACCAACGCCCGCTTTCCCATGGGCCTAAGCCTTGCATGGGCCTCTGGCTCCCGTCAGAGAAATCTTGCTGTTGGAAAGTCTGAGTCACGTGTGCTCATAACACCCCATACCATGAAGCAATAAATCTCCCAGCTCGCATTCGAACCACAGAATTTAACTTCAGGAAGGCGTCACTGGTGTCAGCAGGCCCGGCTCGTACAGACCTATTGAGCCGCTATTAGCCACACTTATGAGACCCGGGTTAGGGAGATGCCAGGGACCCTGGCCTCGGTGCTGCCCAGCAGCATTTCTCTCCCCCTTCTCATTGCCTGAATCCCCAGAGTACAGGCTGTACCCAGTACATACTCTGAGCTCAGTAAATCTGTTGAATGTGAAAATGACCCTATGGGCCATGGAACCCATGACTGTCTCCTATTTTCCACATAAGGAGCCTGAGGCCAGCGACAGCAATGACTGAAAAATCCGTCCATGTCTTATCAATTCTGGTGATTTACTGCCTCCCCCCTAGAGGGAGGCACTGAGTCCCCAAACCTAATGGACTGGGTCATAGACAGGAAATAGTTTTAAAACACATTTTTTAAAGTGCCTCTGTTTTCTAAGTAGCTTCCAGTTTTATAAATTAAATTCTAATGATGGTGTTAAATGTGTAGTAAGCAGTGCAGAGATAAGAGAAGCATGATCTAGAGAAAGAAGGAATCTGGACAAGCAGCAAGGAGGCGTTTGGGAAAAGCACAGTGGGATGTGAGTTCTTGGTTTTACCTTGGGCCTGGCATGCCCGGTGGGAGGTGAAGGGGGGGGCAGAACTATGGTTCAGATTCATGTGGCTCTTTTAGGCTGCACTGAACCCCTTACTGCAGATTGTACCCTCCCCCTCCTTTTATTTATACCTCAATTTTCTACCAAAGCAGCGCAATACCTCAGAAAGACTCACAGCTGGGAGGACTGAAATCCTTATCCTAACTTTAGGTGACCGCACATCAGGAAAAGTGGACCGTGCATTCCTATGAAAAGACACCCCTCACAAAGGGTACTTCTGCAAGAAGTGGATTTTACTGATTTATTAATTGTCTGCATAGCACTCACTTTAATCTCCTCTGAGGCAGCTTAAATCAACTCCTTGCACGGTATTCACTGGAGATGGAGAGCAGCTGTCCATCATCCTAAAGGAGTCCTACACATGTCTCCAGAGTCAACTATTGAGGACAAAGATTTTTTAAAACCAACTCTGCCTGGAATTCTTAGCTTTGTATGCTACTGTGGCTTTTATGATCAGAATCCTCCCAATCTTTCTCATGACAAGTTAGGTTGCAGAGCCCCAAACCCATGAGTTCAGGGAAGCCAGTGTAAGGTTATCTTTACCTGCTGGGCTCCTATACTTACCTCCCAAAACCACTTCCTTAGCCAGCAGACATGAGCACAGCCATGGGAATTACCTCAAATTTCAGCCCACTTCCTTGCCTGCCTTAGCTTCTTTAGCTCTCTATACACAGTTGTGCAATGGATATTAGGTCTCTATTTGTCATTTCAAGTGATTTTTCAACAGAAGTCTTCTATCCTATGTAATAAAAGGCTAATATGTAAATCGACTGAACAGTGGAACAACCGGTTGCTATGACGTGCACTGACTCCACAGTAGTGCTAAGGATGTCCAACTGTTGCGGGGAGTGGGCTAAGCCATCAGCTGGACATCTCCCAAGGGCTCCCGGATTGCGAGGTGCAGGCCGGGAGCGCCACTCAGCCAGAAGCTGGGCTCACAGCTGGTAAGTGCAGTGGTGGTGACGGGAGCCTCTCCCGCCTCCACGGCAGTGCTAAGGATGTCCAACTGTTGCGGGGAGTGAGCTAAGCCATCATCTGGACATCTCCCAAGGGCTCCCGGACTGCGAGAGGGTGCTGGCCAGGCTGAGGGACACCCCTCACCACCACCCAAGTGCACGAATTTCGTGCACCAGGTCTCTAGTTTATCTATAAACAGTACCTGTGCTCTTTCTGCTGTTATTTCTCTACCCCCCTGCAAGAGTCTTCCCAACTGTGTGGCCAACTGGGTCATTCTCAGGCCAAGTGTCCTGCCCTCCAGCCTGGCCACCTTGCTGGTGTTAAAGAGCCAGGGGCTGAGGGCCTCTGGATGATAACAACCTGTTACTGCATTGACCTCCTACTCTCTGTGGACCCCCAAAACACTGACGGGGGACAAGGCCACACCCATGTGCCCAGCATATGAGCATGGCCTCATCCAGCTCTCCCGTGCACCCTCAGTCTCACAGTCAACATTTCCTCTCCCCAGACCATTACTCAATGACCTTGAGCTTCTCATTCTCCATGTGCCTGCCATGCAAATGCACACCACTGCACCTCAGCTAGGCTTTCCCACTGTCCCCAGTGTCCTTCCTATTGTTCTCTGTTCCAGGCCCACCATAAGTGGCATAGCTCTCTGGGAAGTATTCCTTATCTCCAAGACAGGGTGAGTTACCCCTTCCCTGTGTTCCCAGACAGTGTGGGATCTACCTCTCTCATAGCCCTGGTCACAGAGTACTTCGATATTTTTATAGCTCTCTCAGTTTCACGGCAAACTAACTTTTTACATCTTCCTCCAACCAAATCTACAATCTGTTTCACAGTAGGAATTCAAAAAAAAGAATGAGTTAAATAAATGTGCACATGATTCCTCAAACAGAGGTAACCATATGGATCCCAGCACCAGGGTCTGGCCCATACTTATTTATATCTCTCTGAATTAGGGAGGACAGAGCTAGAGAAAATGAGAAAATCAGTACCCATTCAAGAGTAAGAACCGTGGTGTACCTGATAGACCATTATATTAACAGTGTCTTCTTTTTTCTGCTCTGGAGGTCCTTGACTCTGCAATAGATTTCGTACTGTTTCTTCCATCCTGAGAAACAAAAAGACACAGAAATTCTTGAAAGGTTTCCTATTAGCACGAGTCTATTCCCCTTTCATAGAAATCAGTCCTCAGTGCCTATTTCCCAAGCTGAAACCTGAAACATCTCCCTTCTCTTCTCTTGCCTTCATCCCCTCTATCAAGAATCTGCCATGAAGTCCTTCAAAGTCACTCTTCAGAAGGTCTCTGGGTTCTTTCTCTTAACCATTCAGGGCCCTGTCTCTGGCCTCCTGTGTCTGTACGCAAGCAAACATCCCCCAATACCCTTTCACTTTCAATCACCCCCTTTTAACTTGACACAATGTTACCACATTCATCTTCCTGAAATACCACTTTGATTTTTTAAAATCAATTTTCAAAGTTGACAAATATTACATAAATGCATTTTCACCTTTAATATACTATTGTGTCTTTCCATGATGGTCTTTCTCTGTCAGCACACAGAGACCTACTATATTCTTCTCATCTACTTCCTAGTATTATTTATTATTTAACCATTCCCCTGACAGAATTTAAATTACTGCAAAATTTTTACGATTTTGAGCAATATCTTTATATATACATCTTAGTACACATGTGTGTGTTTTTGAATAGTTATATTATGATATATATTTTATGTTATAACCTATTTTGTTTTAAATACCCACCTCCAATGCTCACTCCTACCCCTGCATCGCCCGAAAGGAAAGAGTGAAACAAACACACATATTTCCATTTCTAGACATTGTGTCATGCTTGAAATGCCCATACTCTTTTGTCTTCTCAAATCCCATCCATATTTCAAAATCTATCTCCAGTTTCACTTCCTAAGAGACTGTGCCACTGGTCCCCCGTGTCTTTGAATTCTGGTAGCCCTACACTTTAAATCAGCATGCTATCACTTAACTCCCCACTTTAAACATTCAAATATTTCACATATGCTTGTCTTGTCTTTTGAAGTAAATTAAAATATTTGGTATAGAACCATGTCATAGTTTCTTATGTGTCTCCCGGAATTATGCATAATGTAGTATTCGGTACACATTATTACATGAATCCTTTATTAATTTACTAGAGGTCCGGTGCACGAATTCATGCACCAGTGGGGTCTCTCGGTCTGGCCTGCGGGATCAGGCTGAAACCAGCTCTCCGACATCCCCCAAGGGCTCCCGGATTGTGAGAGGGTGTTGGCCAGGCCGAGGGACCCCACTGGTGCATGATAGGGACTGGGGAGGGAGTGGGAGGTGGTCAAATGAGGGGGGACTGCGGGAGGGCTCCAGGGCATGTCCGGCCGTATTAATTTACTAGAGGTCCGGTGCACGAATTCATGCACCAGTGGGGTCCCTCAGCCTGGCCTGCAGGATCAGGCCGAAACCAGCTCTCCAACATCCCCCGAGGGGTCCTGGATTGTGAGAGGGCATAGGCCAGGCCGAGGGACCCCACTGGTGCATGATTGGGACTGGGGAGGGATTTGGGAGGTTGGCCAAACGAGGAGAGACTGTGGGAGGGCTCCAGGGTGTGTCCAGCCGTCTCGCTCAGTCCGGATCAGCCGGACCCCAGAAGCAAACTCACCTACCGGTCAGCGTGTCTTCCCCTTGGTGGTCAGTGCATGTCATAGTAACTGGTCGACTGTCTGCCCCTTGGTGGTCAGTGCACATCACAGCGAGCCATTGAGCAGCCTTAGCATATCATCAGCCTTAGCAACATGATTGGTTGAATGGCCAACAGGCTGACTGGACACTTAGCATATTAGGCTTTTATTATATAGGATTTTGAAAATATTAAGTACTTACTCTTTGTCAGGCATTCACTATGTGCACTCAAACTGTGTTTGGATGAACTTGTCCTTGGGGCCCATCCATGAGGATCTGGGGACAGAACTCCGAGACCAGGACACCTGAACTATGCATGAACCAGTGCTCTCCTGCCCAGAACCTGAGTTGGCTGTCTCTTCCAGTCTCATCCGGAAGCTGTGGCTTGTTGACTCAGAATGATACTTGCTTAAGACAGAGAGCAGGCTGACCCAGCTTCTCTCTCTTGAGCAGGGCTTCCATGATTGCAAATTAAGGGCTATAGGAGGCCCATGAATACCCTGGCATGGTATGGCCTTTACTGTAACAAGGCACTGTAGTTCAAAATGTCAAACTTTCTAATAGGTCATATAACTACTGAGCAGCAGAGTGAGGAGAGTGCAGGTGAACTGGCCCAGTCCAAGCCTGGATAATAACTGGGAAGTTCTCCCTTCACAGAGGAGCACCAGGACCAGGTGGGATTTCAGTAAGACATGGACACTGATCGTGAGTGCTCAGAGAACGACGTGTGACCACACATTTACACAAACCATCTCTCCACGCGTCCGCCTTGGAAAGCAAAATCTGTTTCCTACATTTTCACAAATCTTATGTTATTAATAATAGTAACTCAAAGTTAAATAGTACTTTTAACTTGTCAAAGAAAGGAAAGAATAACATCAATTTGTTCTGCTCATTCAGCATTCATTGGTTGATTGTTGTATTCCCCCTGACTGGGGATCAAACCCACAACTTTGGCATATCGGGGCAACCCTGTAACCAACTGAGTTACCCACTTGGCCAGGGCCTGCAGGAAAATGATGTTAAATAAAAAAGAGTCTTAACTCCTGATCAGGAGTTATCTTGGTGAACACTTATTGGATGCTGAAGGCAACAATATTGCTTCTGACCTGAGGAGAACTTAATATTGGGTGGAAGAGAAAAATGAAGTTTATGTGGAAAAAAAAATAAGTGGGAAATGTCACAAGTTCTGAAATAAAACCTGATCAGAGCCCATTTCTAATACTCCATGTCAATGTATATGAACAGAAACAATCTCTTGAATGGCAGTGCATTTCCCTGGATGTATGCTAATGCTATCATAAAGAAGAAAAGTAATGATAGCAGTGATGACTCGCCCGGTATCGCTCAGTTCCTGTACCACATACCACGGACTGACCTCTGGTTTTCTCAATATTAGTCTGCCTCCTCCCCAACTTAGCACAGAGGCTAGAGTTCCTTCTTGTTTCAATCTTTATCTCATTCATTTATAGACATTTGGCACAAAGTTGGCCTAACAGGTAAAACTCAGTTAAAATGAAAATCTTGCCTTTTTAAAAAATAAGTTAAAATACAATTTTGTGACCATGCATATCTTGCTGAATTCTCTCTTCTGTATAATTAAATGTTCTATGCACAAATGGCTGGATCAAAAAGGAAAAAAAAAACAACACATCTATTCACCTTTCCTCGCTATTTCTTGGCTTTGCATTTTAAAAAAAGGAAAATGTGGAGGTGAACAGAAAGTTGTTGAAATAGAATCTCAAGCAGCCTAGACTCACAGTATGACTGTGATTAATTAAATTAATTACAATTAAAGCCAATTACATTTCTAAGCCTCAGCTTGGCTCAGACTGCAGGGACTGATCCCAATACTTGGAAGCAAATTAAGTTGTCTCATCTTTTCATAACCTCTATGAATCTGGTCACAGAGAAAATATTTTGAGCCTGATGAGACGATACCATTATTTATTCCCTGCTGACACATTCTTTCTTTATTTTTTTAAATTCTCATTTAGTAAAGTCCTCTATTTATTTTCCAGAAAATCAAAGACTGAAACATCATCCATTGTCATCTGAATGCCAATGACATTTTACTTCGTTTTGTTATTTTGATAGCTGAGGTTTATGGTTTGCATCACCAGTCTGCACACAGAATAATTCTACCATCTGCTCCCCAAATGTGACTAAAAATCAGCCTATCCATTTCTTGGTCAGGCGTGCAGAGGGTTTTTTTTTTATTTGTTTAAGTTGTTGATTGGTGCAATTTATTGTTAAACACTAACCTTAAATAATGTCTTCCAGTTGTTTTTTGTTGTTATTTTCCAATTTGAGTCTAAATCCTTCCTTCCCCGAAATACTGGACAAGTAGTTGTTATAACTAAAAATGTATAGGCCAAAATTATACTTAGTGACATGTCATTTCTAATTCATATTAATAAGCTATCTTTAAAGTTAATACCTACACAAGTCAGAAAAAAATAAACCAAATTCATATGTAAACAGTATATCTCAGGAAACATAGATATAAATGTAACTATATTATTTTATTAAAAATAGATTCATATTTTAAGGTACATTTTAATTAGTAAATTCTTATTATAGTTTTCATTTGGGGGAAGCAAAAAGAACCTCAAACATAGTTTTTGCTTAAAAAGGGCACTAACTTAAAGTTAGGAAAATTGAACATTAAATAAGAATGCATTAAAAAAAAATTCAAAGCCACACAAGAGCAGGATTAGTGAGGCTCTGCACCAAAATTCTCTCCCGGGGTCCACCTCTGTCAAGTTCATCCTTGTAAAGCACAGATTCTGGGGTCCTTGTCCTTGGATCTGCATTCACTCTCTCCACGGAGGGTCTCTCTAGACACCAAAGGATGATCTTTCTGGAAGTAAATGTTAAAAGACAGTGGTTTCCTGAGTCCTTTCAAGACAGGAAACCACTTAGTAGTATTCATTCAGGGCCTGATAATAACAGATTTCTTTAAAATCAGAGACTATGATTTGGGCCCTGAAGAGCTTGACTCATTCAGTAAGGAAAGTGCTATTAGAAAACAGACCCCAGGCTCCAGAGGGAGCATGTAGGCAGCGGTTCTCAACCTGTGGGTTGCGACCCCTTTGGCGGTCGAATGACCCTTTCACAGGGGTTGCCTAAGACCATCCTGCATATCAGATATTTACATTACAATTCATAACAGTAGCAACATTACAGTTATGAAGTAGCAACGAAAATAATTTTATGGTTGGGTCACAACATGAGGAACTGTATTTAAAGGGCCAGAAGGTTGAGAACTACTGACGTTATGATACACACTGGCGCCATGCCAGCCAAGGTGGGTGTGATGCGATTGGTTGGGGGGCCCCGCCATCGCCCCATGATCACCCCGCAGAGGTGGGTGGGGCCTCTCAGCTGGTGGTGCTGTGAAGGGTGGGTGGGGGCTCCCTCTGTGGGGAGATCGATCTGGGGGCCCTGCAATCAATCGCCCCACAGAGGGAGGCCCAGGCCACCAGCCAGTGACGCTGTGGTGGGTGTGCGGGGCCAGCCAGTGATAGTCCCATAGAGGGAGGCTCAAGCCAGCCAAGCAATCACACCCCACACCTGTCGCCCCACAGAAGGAGGCAACCAGTGGCGGGGGAGGGCAAGCAATGGCAACAGCTGGGTTGGGGACAGGGCCAGCTGGCAGCAGTTGAGGGAAGGAAAGCCCCAATAGGCCCTGATCACCAGCCAGGCCTAGGTACCCTACCCGAGAAGTCCCAGATTGTGAGAGGGCACAGGCCAGGCTGAGGGATACTCCCCGCCCTGTGCACAAATTTCGTGCACTGGGCCTCTAGTTAATTAATAATAAAATTAACAATGCAATAAAAACAATAAAAGTGCAAGTCATATTCTCCTTTATTCACTTACACTGAGAAGCTTGTTAAGAGCTGCTGTTGGAATCTACAAATTGTTTTTCCTTTTGTTTCACTGTATTTGACTCCAAATCTCACTTAGAAAAAGTGTGTCACCTTAAGCAAGGGTATACTGTGATCAAACTTCATTTTAAGAACAAAAGAAAGGGACTGGATTTAAAATAGAAGGGGGTAGAGGGGTTTGAGTACTATAGCACCCCTCCTTCACTTTGAGCCTCCTCCCTATGAAATATGGCATGACATGTCCCCATGTGGAGAACAGTCCTCATCTTGTAAGGTCAACGGCCATAATGAGGAGAGGCACACTTCTCATATCTGCTGGGGAAAAGAAAAAGGGTTACAATAAAATATTGGTTCTCTTCCATTGACTTCCTATAAGGGTAAAAAGTTTAGCCAGGAAAGAGTGGTTCAGTGGTTGAGCGTCAACCCATGAACCAAGAGGTCTCTGGTTTGATTCCTGGTCAGGGCACATGCTGAGGTTGTGGGCTCCATCCCCAGTAGGGAGCATGCAGAAGGCAACCAATTGATGTTTATCTCTCATCAATGTATCCATCTCTCTATCTCTCTCCCTTCCTCTCTCCTAAACATCTATAAAAACATATTTTTAAATATATATTTTTTTACTGATTATAGAGAGGAAGGAAGAGGGAGAGAGAGATAGAAACATCAATTCTCTCTCATCATTGATCGGCTGCCTCCTGCATGACCCCCACTGGGGATTGAGCCTGCAACCTCACACTCAAGGGGCCAAAGAGCCGCATGTGGCTCGTGAGCTGCAGTTTGCCGACCACTAGGCTAGACTAAGTCTCACATTTAAAACTAGGGGCCCAGTGCATGAATTTGTGCACCTTGAAAGGAACTGTTGGCCGTGAGGCTGTGGTGGGCACAGAGGCAGGTCTCGGCCCATCCTCTGCACCCTCGCCCAGCCCCTCCTGCCACGGCCCCCAGACCCCTGTCTGCTGGCAGCCCCACTCCTACTGTGGGACCCTTCAGTCCATAGGCCGATGCTCTATCCACCGGGCCAAACTGGGTAGGGCAATAAAACATATTTTTAAAAAAATGTTTAAACACACTACAACTGAGATATTCAGAAAAATTATTAATTTATTTTGTACATAACCAAACTCATCTCTTTTTTGAACCCCCTACATGCTAACTAGCATTAACTTTTATCCCAAATCCTATCCTATATAATAAAAGCCTAATGTGCAAATTCACAGAATGGCAGAACAACCAGTGGAATGACTGGTCGCTATGATGCACACTGACCACCAGGGGGCAGATGCTCAATGCAGGAGCTGTCCCCAGCCTGCAGGCCCCAGGCCAGCCAAGGTGGATGCCAGCGGGGGGCCCCCCCAATTGCCCCGCCGGTCACCCTGAGGGGCGATCAGGGCAGCAGCTGCTGCTCGCACCCACTGATGGCACCAGCCCCACTCATACTGGCTGCTGGTGCCAGCCCCAATCACTCCGCACCATCAGCAGGTGCAAGCAGGGCCAGCAGACAGGGGTCTGAGGGCCACGGCAGGAGGGGCTAGGCGAGGGTGCAGAGGATGGGCTAGACCAGTGGTCGGCAAACTGTGGCTCGCGAGCCACATGCGGCTCTTTGGCCCCTTGAGTGTG
>NW_005366486.1:792897-799513 GCF_000412655.1 Myotis brandtii | reverse complement strand
CAGTGCATGAATTTGTGCACCTTGAAAGGAACTGTTGGCCGTGAGGCTGTGGTGGGCACAGAGGCAGGTCTCGGCCCATCCTCTGCACCCTCGCCCAGCCCCTCCTGCCACGGCCCCCAGACCCCTGTCTGCTGGCAGCCCCACTCCTACTGTCACCACTCCCACACGCTGACAGCGGCGGCCCTGCTAGCATCCACTGACGGTGTGGAGCGACTGGGGCCGGCACCAGCAGCCAATATGAGCGGGGCTGGTACCATCATTGGTTGTTTTATGTAGACCAAATATTTATCTCTTGGGTGAAAATGTTTACCCTCTCAGTAGAAGAGTAGTAGACTGCTTCTCTTCCCTAGGTCAGTGGTCGGCAAAATGCGGCTCACGAGCCACATGTGACTCTTTGGCCCCTTGAGTGTGGCTCTTACACAAAATACCACTTGCGGGCATGCACATACAGTGCGATTGAAACTTTGTGGCCCATGCGCAGAAGTCAGTATTTTGTGGAAGAGCCACACTCAAGGGGCCAAAGAGCCGCATGTGGCTCGCGAGCCGCAGTTTGCCGACCACTGCCCTAGGTAGTTGCTAAGCATATGCAGATCTGGTTGGGTGGGTTTTTGTAGAGTAGGGAGAGATGAGTGTGATATCATTTTACACCAGGACAGTAGTCAGTTGTCTCCAGGTTTGTTCTGGCTCTCTTGTCTCTACACCTGAGGGTCCTGAGGCTATTGCCAGTCTTTGTTCTGCTTGGCCAAAGCTTAGTGGTATGTCCAGCATTCTGAATGACCTTCACCTTAGCCTCTGCTGACTGTAGTGCCCTGAATCTCAGACGCCCCTTCCTCCAAGCATGTTGATCCAGTGTCTGTCTCCAGATATTCATGTAAGGATGCCCTTGTTCTGGCCTAGCAGACCCCAAACTAGGCCATTGCCTCTCCAGTCAGCGTCTAACTCCCACAAAATCTGTGGGCAGCCTGGAAAGGTAAAACCCAGGGCCTCCCATATGCATGAGCATAGTTGACCACCACGCGGACAAGGCCATGCCCCATTTAATGTGCAGGCATACATGCACAGACCTGGGCCTTTGCTAGAATCTTAAATGAGAACCAATCATATAAACACCCATCTGTTTTCCATGTCACCCACCATCTGAAGTACCACTTTCACTCTCTGTTTCTCCTCATCTGCCCTTAGCCACTTCCAGCACCTGAAAAAGGTGCCTTCGTATTTCTTCTCAGATATCAAATCTGACTCCTTTCCAACTCCAATCTCTGAACTAAATCCATGTCTGCCATTTATGATGATGAATTAAAGCATTTTTCCTACACACTGAGAAGGCACTATGATATGGGTCATCTAGACTTGCTTAGCCTTTCATATATTAAAGGAGGAAGAATGGCAGAATCTGGGTAATTGTAATGTAAAGTGGTAGTACGTTCACAAGGCCTTGTCTTATTTAATCCTCTTTAGCAGAAATTGAAGATTTCTTCCCTCATTCTTTTTGAAGTCCTAGGGAAAACTAGCAAAAAGCTCTAGTATTCAGAATAGCAAAACAGAAAATGTAGATTTAAAATATATATTTATACTTTACTTTGTTACACAATAACTCTATGGCAAGCACTGTCTGATTTAATCCTTACAAGTCCACAGAGTACTATTATCTGTATTTTTAGTTTTATTTATTTACATATGTACTAATTCATTCATTCAAAATGAAGAAATTGAGGATACATGAGAATAAAGAACTCATTCAAAGTCATCCTCCTCATAATGGTGAGAGTTATACTGGAAACAATATTTGACTCCAAAACTCACAATATATTTCTACTGTACTACAACAGCACACAAGCAAACATTTAAACCACGCTAGTGTTTACTTAGCTATAAACCACATTTTTTGCCATATTGTTATCATATGTCAACATCTCGATCACTGGGTGGTTACTTGCAAATGTTCTGTACTTGAATTAATCTATTCTCTCAATTAGATTAAGTTTCTTCTAAATCCCAAACAGGGTCACACTCTGTGATATATTTTGACATCTGTTTACTTTAGTATAGCTTTTATTATAACACAGAGCCCAAATAAATACCTGTTGAAGCATTTAATACTAGCTATTCATGGACAGTGCCGTGGGGCACTCTCCATTCCACCCAAAAGCCACAGATTTGACCTCTTCCTTCCCTAAGGTAGAAGTCCTCTCTCTTGCTTTCTTAACACTCTCAGCTCTTCATCACAGCATTGTAGCACCTTAGTAATGATCTCTAATTCCTTGAGGTCAGTAACTCTGCCTTGATTATTTTACCTCTAGCAACGAAGCATAGCTTCTGTCACTGGGTAGATAGTCAATAAATTATTTTTTAGTGAATGAATAGCTTTTTCTCTCATTCATTCCCTCGCTCCTTACATTTTCATTTCCCCACAGACCTACATGGTCAGAGAGGAGTGACAAGGGAGAGGTGCCAGCAGACTGGAAGGGCTAAGTCATAGCTGTGACACATCAAGCTAAGATCCCAGGCTCCCAGTCATTAGTAAAACAAACCAAATGTCTCCAGAAATAACTCCCTGCTATTTTTATCACATCAAATATGCAGTACACATGGTTAATCTGCAGCTAATTAACTTCAATGGTTAGCACATTACCCTAATGAGGCCACAGATCTAGATTGAGTCTCTAGCTCAGACACCCTTTACCAAGACAGCCCACTGCTCTACTGCTGGGGGGAGAGAGGACAAGAGAATTATTTTAATGAAGAATAAATTTTGCTTGGCCTCCCATATTATTTGCTTTTAAATTTATTTTTCCCATCCTACTTTCGTTGCTTTCCTCAACAACCCATCTTGCCTCCCCATTTTAATTGTAGTGCAAAACTTCCGTCAAGTTTGGGAGTGAAAAGAAACACTGACAGATGTTCAATTCCAAGAGGAAACTGTTCAGGTAGAAACTTTGCTGGTTTAGAACTGGGTTTTGTCCAACCACACTAACTGGTTTCCTTAGAAAATGAGAGTTTGCTCATTTAGAAGCTATCACATCTAAGCATGTAAGCAGGGACAATCCCCAGGCTGGCCGTGACTTTGCTGTTCTTCACCCAATCACTGCTGATCCTGGTAGCAACAGTCAGGCACCGTAAATCTACAGGGAGGATAACTGGAAGCTGCACTGAACCCGAATGTCACTCTGGATGAATGGCGAAGGGCTGGAATTTCTTATTTCTTTCCTGGATGATATATATTTTTAATTCAGCACAAATTTTGCAAGAATAATACCATTGCCCAGAAACTACAGGGCTCTAATTCACTCATAGGGATGCCACACCATTCATAAACAGATCGAAAGGTGCTAGTCCAATTTGAATTATTGTATTATATTCACTCCAGGGCCATCTGTCTGTGAGGAGAAAGTGACATAAATTTTCTCAGAGGCAGGCTTATGCTGATCCCAAACAGGGAGCTCACTGCACAGAGAGAAGAAGAGTTGGAGAGGCAGGAAGATACATTCTGACAAGTCCCATTTTCCACGTGGAGTTGAAGGGAATCCCCTGAATGCTACCAAGCAAACCACAAGTGTTTTTTGCTCAACAATGGAACAGAATAAAATTTCATTTATGGATTCATGTGTTTGGAGAGAGAGAGAGAGAGAGAGAGAGAGAGAGAGAGAGAGAGAGAGAGAATACTGCCAGAAAGGAGAGGTATTCTTCACTAGCTTTCTGGTTAAGACTCTGAAGGCAGGGTTGGCGTTATATCCCAAGAAACTATAAAATGTCTACAGTATGGATTACTTTACTCAATGGATGCAGACTTCTAATGAATGCCACTACTAATATGATTATTAATTTTATTAATCCAAAACTGTTAATTGTTAATATAATCACCCATGAACTAAGATGGAAGCATAGGTGAATGCTGGTACACTCACCTCCAACAACAACATCAAAATTACAACTAAAATACAGAATAACCATCATTTCGAACAGCCTGCAATCTGGCTAAATTTAAGTTCTACAACTAGAGACCTGAAGAAGAAAGTACATCCAGACTGGTAGGAGGGGTGGAGGAGCAGAACAGGCTGGTCCAACACCCATGTGTGGCATTTAGTTTTAATCAGGAGGAATATCCCTGGTGTGGAGGCCCACCATGAAGAGCAAGGGGTCTCAGCCCCACACCAGATCCCTCAGCCTAGGGTTCCAGTGCTGTAAATAGAAGTCCCAGCAACTTTGGACTACAAAAACCAGTGGGGATTGTGGCTAAGTGACACGGAGGCTAACAGAGTCCCGGCAGTTCCTCTTAAAGGGCCAGAATAGAAACTTTGCTGGTTTAGAACTGGGTTTTGTCCAACTGCACTAACTGGTTTGCTTAGAAAATGAGAGTTTGCTCACTTAGAAGCTATCACATCTAAGCATGTAAGCAGGGACAATCCCCAGGCTGGCCGTGACTTTGCTGTTCTTCACCCAATCACTGCTGATCCTGGTAGCAACAGTCAGGCACCGTAAATCTACAGGGAGGATAACTGGAAGCTGCACTGAACCCGAATGTCACTCTGGATGAATGGCGAAGGGCTGGAATTTCTTATTTCTTTCCTGGATGATATATATTTTTAATTCAGCACAAATTTTGCAAGAATAATACCATTGCCCAGAAACTACAGGGCTCTAATTCACTCATAGGGATGCCACACCATTCATAAACAGATCGAAAGGTGCTAGTCCAATTTGAATTATTGTATTATATTCACTCCAGGGCCATCTGTCTGTGAGGAGAAAGTGACATAAATTTTCTCAGAGGCAGGCTTATGCTGATCCCAAACAGGGAGCTCACTGCACAGAGAGAAGAAGAGTTGGAGAGGCAGGAAGATACATTCTGACAAGTCCCATTTTCCACGTGGAGTTGAAGGGAATCCCCTGAATGCTACCAAGCAAACCACAAGTGTTTTTTGCTCAACAATGGAACAGAATAAAATTTCATTTATGGATTCATGTGTTTGGAGAGAGAGAGAGAGAGAGAGAGAGAGAGAGAGAGAGAGAGAGAGAGAGAATACTGCCAGAAAGGAGAGGTATTCTTCACTAGCTTTCTGGTTAAGACTCTGAAGGCAGGGTTGGCGTTATATCCCAAGAAACTATAAAATGTCTACAGTATGGATTACTTTACTCAATGGATGCAGACTTCTAATGAATGCCACTACTAATATGATTATTAATTTTATTAATCCAAAACTGTTAATTGTTAATATAATCACCCATGAACTAAGATGGCAGCATAGGTGAATGCTGGTACTCTCGCCTCCCACAACCACATCAAAATCACAACTAAAATACAGAATAACCATCATTTTGAAAAGCCTGCAATCTGGCTGAATTTACATTCTACAACTAGAGACCTGAAGAAGAAAGTACATCCAGACTGGTAGGAGGGGTGGAGGAGCAGAACAGGCTGGTCCAACACCCATGTGCAGGCGGCTCGTGAGCCACATGCGGCTCTTTGGCCCCTTTAGTGTGGCTCTTCCTAAGCCTTAGGAGTACCCTAATTAAGTTAATAACAATGTACCTACCTATATAGTTTAAGTTTAAAAAATTTGGCTCTCAAAAGAAATTTCAATCGTTGTACTGTTGATATTTGGCTCTGTTGACTAATGAGTTTGCCAACCACTGGCCTATCCTATTTCAGGCTTCAGACTTTCCTAAGATATCACAAACAAGCACCAGCTGACATCAGCATGCCTCAGACCTACCAATAAGAGGACCAAGAGAGCTTGGCCTTGCTTGGACACTTCCAAACCCAACACAAGTAGCAGCCATCTGCAGATCGCTCTGTAACTCCTGCAGGATGGCCCCAGGCAGTGGATGACCCTGCACATCCCAGGAGGCCCCAGAGCTAGTGCACCTAGTGGACAGCTTCAGATTATACCAGATTACAACTTACACATCCACGAGTGACACACTCAAGGGGCAAACTGAGTGAGCACCAAAGCTCCACTGAAATAAGTCCTACTCCATAGGGTGTCTCCTGCACAGCAGCTCTGCCACTGTAGTCACAGTTGGTCCTCACAGCCAATTGGCCTGGAGGTCAATTTCTGCCTTTAACTCCAAAAGTAATCAAGGCTCAACTACAAGACTATGCACACAGCTCACAGAGGGGTGCACCTAGAGTGCCCAGCTCTGGTGACTGGGGAGGCTGAGCCACTGGGCCCTACAAGACACCTACTACACAAGGCCATTCTACCAATTCCAGGAGCTATAGCAGCTCTACCTAATACATAGAAACAATACCTAGGGAAGCAGCGAAATGAGACAAAGAAACATATCACAAATGAAAGGACAGAAGAAAATCTCCAGAAAAAGAACTAAATGAAATGAAAGCAAGCAAACTACTATATCCAGAGTTCAAAACAATGGTTATAATGATGCTCAAGTATCTTAATGAGAGCTTCAAGGGACTTAATGAGAGCTTCAGGGGACTTGGTGAGACTCTCGGGGATCTTAGAGAGAATGTCTAAGACAGGGGTCCTCAAACTATGGCCTGCGGGCCACATGCGGCCCGCCGAAAACATTTATCTGGCCCGCCAGGTGTTTTTGCCGCCGCTGTGTGCATAGGAATTTGTTCATAGTGTTTTTTTTAAACTATAGTCCGGCC
>NW_005366486.1:747851-792343 GCF_000412655.1 Myotis brandtii | reverse complement strand
AAAATGGCAATAAATACATATCTATCAAAAAATGAATCTAAAAGTAAAAATAAATGAAGGAATCTAATGAACAAAATAAACTGATGAATAAAATAGAGCCAGAGTCATGGAAACATGGAACAGACTGATGAATCTCAGAGTGAAGGGGGGAGGGGAAGGCAGAAAGAGATTAACCAAAGATTTATATGTATATATGCATTACCTATGGACACAGACAATAGGGTGGTGAAAGCTCGGGGTGGGGTGGGAACCTGGCAGAGGAGGGCAATGGCGAAAAATGGGTACATCTTTATTATTCTCAACAATGATTAACAGCACCCTTTTCACTCCAAAAATTGTCCTGGTTGAGTGATCATGTTTTTGATCTTACTGTCAATAGAATAACTCAAGTATTCATACTGCACTCCTTCCTCCAATATGAGGCCTTCAACATTGGCTGGAAAAAGAGAAACTAGAGAATTTTGTAGGGATTTTCACTGCCTCATTCCTGACAAGAAGAAATCATATTGGTGTTAATGCAATGTCTGTATTGTCAGAATGAGGACACCTATGGAACTCCCTCAGTGATTGCCTGCAGTTCCTGGCTGACTACGCAGTGGTCTCTGGGAAACTGAGCACTGAAACACAAGAAAGACAAGCAAATGTTGATGAGGACACCTATGGAACTCCCTCAGTGATTGCCTGCACAGAAACACAAGAAAGACAAGCAAATGTTGGTCTTGTCAGCCTCTTTCCATGGGGTGTCACTTATCCAACTCTGCTGGGTGACTGAGCTGTCATTATTGAGACTCATGTCTCACTTCCCAGCTAGATATTGATTGGCACCCTTCTGTCACTCAGGCCAAATTGATTGCCTGTCTAAGCAATTAGTCTTGCTGAGCTCTCTGAATTGCCCATGAATGTGTTGCCTGTGATCAAGGAATCTTCACACAAACACCTTCAAAGTCTTCATGGCTATGAAGAACAAGCTATCAAGCCTTCAGCATGACAGCTAATAGACATGTTTTTGATGCAGCTGATTATGTAGTAAGTATCTGTAAACATGAAAAAGCTTGAATGCCCACAAAACTTTTGTAACCGGCCAAGTTTCATTGGCAAGAAAAGTGAAAGGTGTAGTTTCTCAGCAGTGTTACTGGAGGGACACATTTAATGTTTCACTTCTCATTACCCAAGAGTCACCGTTTATAAATGCCATCATGACTCAAGATACGGCAGTAACAGGCGTGCTTGATCCTTAGAAACTTTGAAGTGTATAAACTTGTCAATATTTAACAGGCAAAATGGAAAATAAGTAAAAAAACGTCCGTCAATTGAAAATATGCTTCTATGTTAGATTAAAAGCAAAACAGAAAGCACCACCATAACATGCATGTCTTACCCTGGGAGGTCATGAAAGTGTAATTTGTCAGTCATCATAATTATCTGGTTTTGGATAGAGATGTTTCTGTCAATGACCCTAAGGAAAAGGAGGTCCCTTTTCTTCCCTCCTTGCTTATTCAAATATCATGCATCTTTGAGTCTCCAGCCTAAGTCCCATCTCCCACTTTTCTGTTAACTCTGGACCATAGAGGTCTCTCCTAAGTGTTTTCCCTGAAACACTTATAGAAAATCACTGAGGTTTCTTAATAAATGTTCAGGTTCCCATGTCCACCTGAGGCCTAGTGAATCAGAATCTCTGGGAGGGAGGCCAGGGATCTGTACTTTTTATATGCACATTCTTGCACATTAACCTATGAGAATCTTGCTTCTACTTTCATGTCCTCCCAAAACACTTACTTACATGCTACTTGGCTCTGCTAAATATTACAAAAACAATTTCTAGAAGTGTCTTAGTTCAACAACTACTTTGTAAGCTTGTTAGGGGCCCCGATGTATATTTCAGGTCTTTTCATATGACCTGCATCACACAGTGCATATCTATTTATCCTGGGCAGATGGGCTTTTCCGAAGTTGTGAAGTTGAATATTGAGTTGCTTTATTTGGGGCATTTTTAATGTTGAAATAAATAGAAGAGCATATTTTCATGAATCTAACTTTAATTTCAGATATGAAAAACTTAAAACTAATGCATTCTGTAGGATGACTATCTCTTCAGTTATCTGCTCATTCATTTATCCCTTCACCGATTGATCTGTTCCTTTACTTGATAATAATCTGTTCAGCACCTACTATGTGCTTTGTGCAAGAACCAGTTGCTCAAATAAAGAAAAACTGCCAAATGTGGGAGCCAGGCAGACCAATTACTCTGTGGTGTAATCGGGCAGAAGAAAAGGTCTAAGAGGCTGAGAGACATACTGGAAGTGTTGACATGAGCTGAAGTTTTGGAAATCAGTAGGATTCAGCTTGATGGAAAAGGGAGTATCAAGCATAACTAATGATTTTGTTTGCCAACTTAAAATTGCCTATTATGAGTTTTCTTAATGAGAGATGTGCTTTGAGTGCATACCAGACTGTATGTCATTGAAAATAAGGGCACTCCATTTTAGTTTTCTACAGGTGTAGGCATTTTAATAAAATAAAAGCATTTTTAATCATTGTTAGTTATATTCACTGTTTATTAACTACATGTCAGACAATATTGACTGGGACCTCTAGGCAATGCTTCCCCAATAGGTAATATTAATATTTGGAGCACCTGTTCCAATATGTTCCCTGTACATATGCCTATATTCCCAATGATTTGGGATATCCAGTTTTTCTCTGGTATTTAGAACACGTCCTTCTTGACCTTGGATGTCTATGAGAAAATAAAGTACAACCCTTCAGATTACCTATTCTAAGAAAGAACTACTAGGATAAAACTAAAATCAATAACTGCAAAATCCCCCAACCAGAAGGTTGCCATTAAATAAGGGCCAGTCGTTTTCAAGTATTTGTTCCTGTGGAATCCAAGCTTTCATACAGCACTCTCATTGCACATCCCTGCCCAATGAAAACAGATGATGGAAATACAGTAACTTTAGTCAAAATAGTGCCTGTTTATCCTTGAATTGTCAATGCTACAAAAGTAAAGAAACAAGGGCACTCGAAGGAAAAGGGCAAAGAACTTACACAGTGAAACTAACTTCAAAAATAAATTTTCTTTGATATGTAATGGTAGCAGAAAAAGAAGCAATTTTCAGATTTATTGCAAAAGAAAAAAATAGCAGAAACTAAACACTGATAAGCACTCAAACTTGGCCAAGTGATGAGATTTTTAAAATGTAATGAGTGATAATATACTATTTTGATTAAACTGCTAGAAAATATCATGGCACTATATCCTATATAATAAAAGGGTAATATGCAAATTGACTGTACAAAGATGGGAATGCCTGTGGCCCCTTGCCCTGACCGGCCCCGCCCCCAAGTGGGCACACCCACCCAGAGCAGGGGCAGGGTTGGTTGGCAAACCGGCCCGCAGCCCCTCACACTGGCTGGCCCCACTCACAGCCCTTCCCCCCAGCCAGCCCGGCCCCAATAGCTCCCATCAGGGTGGGCTGGCTGGATACCCACCAGTGCAAAAATTCCTATATAATAAAAGGGTAATATGCAAATTGACTGTACAAAGATGGGAATGCCTGTGGCCCCTTGCCCTGACCGGCCCCGCCCCCAAGTGGGCACACCCACCCAGAGGTGGTTGGCAAACTGGCCCGCAGCCCCTCACCCTGGCCAGCCCCACCCAAGCCCCTCCCCCCAGCCAACCCAGTCCCAATAGCTCCCATCAGGGCCGGCTGGCTGGATACCCACCAGTGCAAAAAATTCATGCACCCAGCCTCTGGTCTATAATAATAAAAGCATAATATGCTAATTAGACCAGACATCCTTCTGGATGTCCTTCTGGATGAACTTCTGGATGAAGCCGGGGCTGTGAGGGAAGCCTGGGTGCCAGAGGGAAGCCGGTGCTGGCAGCCAGGGGAAGGAAGGCCTACTCTTGCACAAATTTCATGCATTAGGCCCCTAGTATATTTATATTCATTTTAAAACTGGACTGCCTTAGGATTTTCAGGTTCATTTGTCAGAAGTCCTTCCCCTTTCCATATATAAACAGGAGAAACTATGCAGACATCTGCTTTCCTTCCATCCATGTGGTTTTATTGTAAGATTGGTAGACTATAGACCTACACTACACAAATGTAAAAAAAACTGACAGCCCTAGCCAGTTTTTCTCAGTGGGTAGAGCATCAGCCTGCGAGGAAGGGTCCCAGGTCTGATTCAGGTCAAGGGCACATGCCTGGGTTTCGAGCACAAACCCCAGTAGGGGGCATGCAGAAGGCAGCCGATCAATGACTCTCTCTCTCATCATTGATGTTTCTATCTCTCTCCCTCTTCCTTCCTCTCTGAAATCAATAAAAATATATTAAAAAAACAACAAACAAACAAACAAAAAACCCCCCCACAAAACAGTAATAAGGAGCACGCTCAATTTCCTTCCCGTCATCTTTGCCTCCCCGAACGAAGAAGAGCACATTAATGTAAGGAGCAGAGACTCCTCCCTGATGGGAAGGAAGAAAAGGGCCCTTCTGCAGTAACGGGTGAGAACATGGGTCCCCTAGGACTTAATTATCCATCTCTTGTTAGGCTGTAATAGGGACTCTAAAATAATATTTCTCTTTTCCTACAGCCACGGAATTGACTAGAAAAGTTGAGTAAATCAAATGTCAATGTTCTTCTTATGTGTGAGAACAGATGGCTGCAACAGGAAGTTGTCATTATCACAGAACAGTAAATAAGTGTGGCTATTTGAGGCGGGAAACATATCAGTACAGAAGAACAAATATGCATACACATTGACTATAGTGGTTTTGGTGGTGCTTATTTCTAGATTTTATATTTGGACATATTGGCACACCATGACCATGTCAATAGCAATGCCAATTAGGAAATTTACATATAGGGGGCCCACGAGCCCTGCTTGTCATGGATATTACTAGACTCCTGAATTTATCCTCTCCTGTCTCTTCTTAACCTTTGCCCCCTTATCCTGCCCTTTGCCAGCTATTCTCTCTCTCTCTCTCTCTCTCTCTCTCCTCTCTCTTTCTCTCTCTCTCTCTGAGTTCCTTCTTTACCAGATGACAAACAAGTTAGCATCAACTTTATCCTAATGAAACTTCCTTGGTCCCTACTCTCCCTCTGCAATGTATCCATCCCTCTAAATACAGTAACTCACTGGACTCGTTCAACTTGAGGCACTGCCAGAACCACACACACAGCACCCTTGCAATCACAGTCCTGACCTCATTCCTGACCCTGCCCTCTCCTGCCTTCCCTGTCTGGCCTGCCTCTGTCTGCAGCTTCCTGGGTCAGCATCTGGAATCCTCTGGAAGCACATCTTCTCAGACCCCAGCTTCCAAGTTTGTCAGCTCTCAGGTTCTGCTAAGGAGGTTTACACCAATATTGTTAAGGCCGCAAGAAGGGGATGATTTTCCTCCCCTGCCCATCGTGGTGAGACGGTGTGGGTGTCTGCGATGCCACCAGGTTTTGTCTCAGTTGCTGGACTCTGAAGCCCCCTGCCTGCCACCTGTCTCAGGACTGAGGGCTGCCTCAGCACTGGCAGTGTTCCCACTGCTCCTCCACCTCTGGCAGCAGTAACAACCTCCTAAGGCTGGACCACAGCTCAGCGTGAACTTGACAGCTAGTGGAGACCCTGACTTCTGCTCCTTGGACCTTTCCCTGGAATAATCCTCTCAGTGCTGAAAGTATTTTGACAGGCAGGTCTCCGTTTTCCTGACTGATACTGATGCCACCATCCCAGTCACTAGGGATGAAAGGTCTGTGTTGGGGTCCATCCCCATCAGGTCCAGGGGTTCCCAAAGGTGTGGACGGAGTCAGTGAAGAAGGAAGGACATGGAGACAGCTTTCAGATGATCATAGCCAGGTTCTCTTTTAATTGTGCTGTTACATCTGTATTTATACCAGTTGATTTTAATCCTATCCATTCTATCCCAAAGGTTAGAGCGTTTCTTATCTCCATTCCAAGGTTACTCTATTGTTCTATTAAGCTACAAGGAAGTAACTGAAGGAGATTATCCTAAGTAAAGATTATGTAGCTTAAGCGTGATTGTTCATAGTTAAAGTGATTAATTACCTGCCTGGCACTTAGTTAAGGGGTTTTATTCCCTCCCTAACTCCAGGGAAAAATCCCCACCTGGGGAAACAATCTTTCTCGGAGAGGTGACCTTGGTTAAAACACATGGCTAAGAAGGGGAGCAAACATATAAAGAACAGTATGCCATATAAGCCAGGTCACTTGAAACATATGCTGTGCAGATGTTTCTTCCCTGCAGTGCCTGTGTCAAGCAGCAAGGGTGGTCCGGCTTCCGGCAAATTCCCCCATTTTTATTTTTTAAATGACAGCACATGTAAATCAGCGGCCACCTCTCGGATTGGGTTGTTTAAGACTCGGAAGACTTGTTTGTGACTTTGCCAACAGGTCAGTCCGAGGCTTAACCCTATATCGGCTCCCCACAGGTCTGGAGCACTTTCTTCAACTGCTCCCCCATTCCCACCAAAGTCCCGTCCCCTGCCCTGCAGGGCCAGTTCTCTTCCCCTTCACTGTCTATTGTCCCTTGACCAATGTCCCTACCTAGAGCAGCTTCTATTACTTATCCCTGAACTGCTCCAAAAGCCTTCCTAGTCACTTTACCATCCTAAGCTGTCACCAAGTCAATCTTATTTAACCATAATTCTTAACATTTCAATAAATTAGTTAAAATCCTTACATGGACCCATCCTCGCTGCCACAGGACAAAGAATGACCCACATAGCAAGGTATTTGAAATCTCTCTTTCTACCTATGTTTGTATTTACCTATTTTCCTCTTCACTTAGCATATGTGTAGTCAATCACAGCTACTAGGAGAGAGAAGGGAAATAGAAAGGAGAAAGAAAGAGAGTAGAGTTTGCTCCTGATTTTAGAAAAATTTGGATGAAAGTAAAAGCATGTCAACCTGTAGAAACAGATAAACTCAGAGCTACAATCTGGTGGCCAGATCAAGGTCAGCTACCCCAAGGCCCAGAACCACACACAAAAGAGAACTTGGTGTGGAAGAAGTTCAAGGGTAATTATCATGCAAAGTCTGCTGATTTATAATAAATTTTGGAGAGTTGGAGATATAGTGAGTAAAACAATGAAAAAATAAAATGGGGTTGCTATGGTAAAGATGCTAACTTATTAAAATCAAATAGGCTAAGGCAACAAGCTAAAGATTCTATTCTTACCTTAGCCTGGGAACTTAGACTTTTGAACTTTTCAGTTTTGGACCAGTGCCTAGACGCACCTAAATTCCATGTGTAAACCTCTGAAGAACTTGAGAATGTCCATGTGCTGGAGATGTCTATATCTTATATATAACTACTTGCCATGCTTAAGAGAGAACGATTCACTATCCAGACCACCTGGCATCCATTATCCAGACCACCTGGCATCTGGAAGATTACTGTTCTGGGCCAATCTGTGGGCTAAAAATGCAGGACTGAATTTCTTAAACGTGTACTTTTCACTATAAAGCTCTCAAACTTTTCTGTCTCCTTCAAAACACTCTGAGTGTTATCTGCTAGTGTTTTTAATTTGCAAATCCTAAGACCCTTGAATAAATCCTTATCACTTATTTCTAGCCAAAGCCTACTGGCTCTTTTGACATTAGTCACATGGGTACAGAAAGCTGATGAAAATGAAGAAGGTTCTATTTTTACCTGCTTTGGAAATAGAAGCTCTTTAACTAAACAGATGGTGCATTTCACCCAGATCTGATGAAAACAAATCTCTGCCTGCTTTCTGTATTAAGAAGTAATTTAGCAGCCTTTCCAAGATTTGTCATGTTCTTTGTCTTAAGTACAAAATAAGACAAAGAAACTAGTGTTTTGGAACCTTAATTAAATAATATTAATGCTATAGAAGAAAGAGTGGTCTGTTATCCAAAATGAATCACAATAAAACAAGAGTAGGTTTTCCAAGTCTGGACTCACTGCTATGACATTCAGTGTAAGGAAGGATTTTATTACATTTCTTAAAAATTTTGTGTCTAAAAGGTTCAGGAAAGAATAGCCGAGTCTGGCCAGTAGAACAGAGCTAAGGGCCATATCCAACGTGACCAGATTCACAGAGAAGACATCTACTCGCCTAACTAGGAAGTGTACTTAGACGGAAAACTAGGAGATAAGGCAATGCAATATGTATGGCTGCAACTCAAATGAAAACACCTTTTAATATGTAATTGAATGACATAACAGATGTATAATGCCGTCTACATTTCATAAATTTGCACTGAATAATGGCGAAGGACAAGGAAATGACTCCATTCTTAACTGATTGATATGCAGCATGAAATGTGTTCAATATATATATATTCTTCCCACACTAATGTTCTATTTTTATTTATATGATCATTCCTGACAATCATAATATAAGCAATGTCTGTAAATTTTTTATTAACAGAGTGCTAAGACAATACTGCTGTGCCTATATAAAACCATCTGCTACTGTCTCATGTCAAAACCTATTTATATTCTTTTTTTCCTTCCCATGTTTTATGAAGGCAACTATTTCCAATTAAATTAATTCTGGACCGTCTTCTGGCATTTATGCATTCTTCTGGTATTTCATATTCTTTGGGAAAGCCCTGGGTATTTAGATACATTATGGAAATTCCTAAAACCAAAGCAGGAACAGGGTTTGGAAGTATAATATGCCTTTTCTTTTTTTTATCCTCACCTGAGGATATTTTCATTGATGAGAGAGAGAGAGAGAGAGAGAGAGAGAGAGAGAGAGAGAGAGAGAGAAACATCAATTGGTTGCCTCCTGTATGTGCCCCAACTGGGGATTGAACCCCAACCCAGGTATGTGCCCTGACCTGGAATTGAACCCACATACAACCTTTTTTTTTTCTGTTGTATGGGATGACACTCCAACTAACTGAGCCAGGGCTATATATTTTCTTTTTAAATGTAGAACCAGAGGGCTGTGTACAAATATAGTATTTCATTTTGCAATTAAATTCAGGTGAATTATTCAAACTTCAAAATGTGAAATATGCCATGACTAGCATTATTCTAACCCAGGTAATTCTCCCTTATTTTTGAATGGAAACATAGCTGAAGGTGCCCTATTAGTAATGAACAGAGAAAGGTACAACATTCTTGCCTGCAGATCCTGAAGAAATGTCTTTTCTAACACTGTAAATCTTCCTCATTTAACTAGACAGTAGATTCAGTCCACTGACAAATCCTCAGGCCCTGGATACTCTTGTAAAGCACGCGCCCCAGCCTGCCACCTCCTCCACATACAGGAACAGTAACACTGAGGAAATCTCCAGGGACTGCAGTGGAAGCCCAAGAACAGAGCTTTATAATAAAAAATTATTCCTTTTTAATTTTTATTATTGACACTATTACCATTTCCACCCCCCTCAAAATTATTCTTGACAATGGATGCCACTTCTAATATGCCACTTAATTTCCAAGGGTTATACAACATGGTAAAAAATAAAAATAACAGTGAATCAAAGCTCTTAATGGAGGACAAGAAAAGGAAAGGTGGCATCTTCTCAAACCTTTCTAAGTCCTCTAATGTGAGACCATAATCCCCAAGACTTTTTCCTTGACTGCTCAGGTCTTGCTGAGTTTTTCATCCTGTCAATGTCTCAAGTGTTTATTGTGTTTCACACATTCTACTACTTACATTTCATCTTCCATTGTTTTCTGCAATTGCCCTGGGTGTGTATCCTGCCTGTCCCCCAGCCCAAACAGAATGTGGTCATCTAACTCTTCATCCTACCATGTTACCTGGGAGAATGCACTGGCCCTGCTCAGAGTGTCCCCAATCAGGATGTCTTAGGAAGCCACAGAGAAGAGAATGGGGGTTTTATGGAGACATTGCCCTGTTTTTGTTTTATGAACCTCCCAATAAATTCAATAAAAAAGTAAAAAATAAATAGAGTCAAGGCTCATCTGAATATTTGCATATTGACTGTTAAGGAGTTATCTTCCCCAAGAGACAATGCCTTATTTGCATAAGGATCACAACAAAGAGGCAGAAGTGTGAAATGGCTCAGCTTCCTGAGAGCCTAGGTTTTACTTCTGCTAGATTTAATATCTCTGTGCCTCAGTCCTCACCCCTAAACAAGGGTGAGTATACTTACCATGTCTTACAGATGTGAGGATGGCATGAGTTTAAAGGACTGACAGCACTAGAACAGTATACAAGTGCTCTTGTTGCTCATGTGTTCAATAAACACAGCTACCATTTTTTTCAGGGGAATCAGAACAATTAGCAAAAGCATTGAAAGACAGTCTCCTAAGGTTATTTCCCAGTTTGTTTTTTGTGGATACTCAGAGATGGGATGAGAACAAACTTTCAGCCATAGTAATTCAAGGGAAATTTTATCTTGAAAAGAAACCAGCTAATGGTTGCCATTAGGCACAGCCACAGAAACAGGCCTACAAGTTAAGATGGGTAGAGAATGCTTCAAGGCTTCCAACCCTCTAGTATTGTTGATATTTGAAAGTCAACCATTAGAGGTTCATTTCTTTCACTTAAATTGTTGGCTACTAAAATTCTTGGAAGGAAAACATAGTAATAAATAAAATGGGCCTGGCTATAGGAATGAAGATAAGCCTGAAGTAGAATCCTATTTCCTTTATTTTTCTATTGTACAGCATGATATTATGAAATTACTTCCTTTTTAGTAACTCTTAAATAGAGATACCTTACTGAGTTGCTATTTGGAATGGAAATAGTATAAGAAAACCACATAGTAAAGTGCCTGGTGTACAGGAAGCACTCAAGATGTGATTCTATTTATTTTTTAACATTTCAACTCACTGCAAGTTTATCTGATTTTTAAATATAATTTATTGATTTCAGAGAGAGAAAGGGAGAGGGAAAGAGAGAAGAAACATCAATGATGAGAGAGAATCATTGTTTGGCTGCCTCCTGCATGCCCCCTAAGAGGATTGAGTCTGAAACCCAGGCATGTACCCTGACCAGGAATCAAACTATGACCTCCTGGTTCATGGGTCTATGCTCAACCACTAAGCCACACTGGTTGGCTATCTAATATTTTTAAAGAAAAAGTTAATTGATAGTGAAGGGTAGTAGAAATACCATTATTACTAGCTAATTATTAATAACTAGAGGCCTGATGCACGAAAATTCATGAAAGAGTAGGTCTTTCTTCCCCCGGCTGCTGGCACTGGCTTCCCTCCAGCCCCTGGGACCCATGCTGCTTCCCTCTGGCCGCCGGCAGGCACCCACCCACCCGGGACCTGGGCTTCGCTCCGGCCCTGGCTTTGTCCAGAAGGACGTCCGGAATGATGCCCAGAAGGACTTCTGGTCTAATTAGCATATTACCCTTTTATTATCATAGATAGGAAAGGAGAAAAAAGGAAGCTAGATATTATAGGCATGCCCATTTGGGCAGCTTCACCAGGAAGCAGCAATTTCACACTCCCCAGGGAACCACTGGCCCATTCTCAAAGACCAGTCACGTGGGGAAAGGATCCAACAAAGGAGAGATGAATACATGCTCAGTGAGTCAGAATGACTTGGGAAGATGCCTGTCAGTCAAGCCTAAAAACAGAGATCATTGGCC
Organism: Myotis brandtii; assembly: GCF_000412655.1. NCBI lineage: Eukaryota > Metazoa > Chordata > Mammalia > Chiroptera > Vespertilionidae > Myotis > Myotis brandtii. The sequence continues at coordinate 780,774 of NW_005366486.1, read as the reverse complement.
ACTGAATAGATAGGACCACTGCAAGCCAGTGAAAATTTGGGGATATATAATCCCCCAAATAAAGGGGTATATTCTCTTGGCCTTTGGCTTGCTCTTGTGACTCCTGCAGTGGGAGACACAAACTAAGCTAGCCTGATGCTAGACTGGAGTGGGCAGATGGAGAAAGGAAACGCTGGACACTGGCTCTTATTTTTAGCTCTGCTGAAGCCGAAGCCACAGTTCTTCCTTGACAGGACAAGGGGAAACAAGACCTTGAAACCCAGGGGTATAATTCCACAGAAATGAAGCTTTCTATACTTCCTCCTCCTGTGCCAGTCTAAGGAAATTCCTTTTCTCCAGATATCACAAGCAGCCCACTTCCATGAGCAACAGGTGGGGACGGGGACCTCTCCCCACCAATTACAGTGGGAAATGCCAGCCTAAAACATCACTGTCAGAGTTCAGGAAGATGCTGCTTTGGCACATACTGACTATTGGTTGTTGAAGGCACTTGGAAAACAGAACATACAGAGAGAGGCTTTGCCGGAACTCCCCTTCCCTGCTTAAAAAGAGATCTTCCAAAAGAAACTCAACTGTCATAAATCCCCTCCTCTCCAAGAGTCTCATCAAACAGGGGAGATTGACTTCTATCGCAGAAGGGACTAGAAGTCAACACCACACTTAGGCAAACTTTGTCAGAAACCATCTACTTCCCATCTATTCTCCTAAGGGTCCATTCATCTATCCTAACATCATTTATTCTCCACTGAGGGGCCTACTTCCCTCCTCCCTTTTCCTATTAAGATGAAATTTAATCCTGAATTCTAAAGCCACATCTTTGATTTACTCATTTTTCCTGGGTATCTCCCATGTAGAGATGAGATATACATATTAATAAACTTCTTTTCATTTTCTCTTGTTCATCCGTCTTTAATATGAATCTCAGCTAAGAATTCAGAAGGGTAGAGGGAAAATGATTATCAATAATTTTCGATAGAGGAGGGTCTGGCTAGCCAGTGGTGTGAGGAATTGTGGCTTCTATAATTACCTTCAAAAGTTTGTGACTTCCCTCTGACAAGCAAACTCTCTGTATTGCCTTCTTGGCTTGCATGCTTTGATGACTCAGGCTGCCATGTTCGAAGGGCCCATGTGACAAGGAACTGAGAGCTGCCAATGGCCAACCTCCATTGTGAATCCTATCCACAGCCAGTGAGCTTGGAAGCCAGTCCTTCCCTGGGGAGCCTGCAGGTGACTCAGTCCCAGCATTCAGAGCTGCCTGTGAGACACCAATGCTCAGACTCATCAAAGTGGCAAGGTAATACATGTGTGTGTTGTTTTAGGGCACAGTTTTGAGATAACTTATTATAGGGCAATAGATAATTAGTATAAAGGCCAAGTGGTAAAACATATCCTTTCCATCCAAGTAAGGAAAACTGTGAAGTTCTCCTTATATTGACTCTTGCCAGCAGTTTTTTCATACTGTCTCCTAGACTTGTGAGCATTTTTTCTCATGTTTTTTCTAGATATTCTATTATATTCTATTTATGTTTCTTTATCCTATTTCATTTTCTTTGTTTTTCCTTTAAAACTATGACCTCCTGGGAGATGCCCAGAAGGACTTCTGGCTTTCGCCAAAAGTGCCGGGAGCGCTATCGCGCTCCTCCTGCAGTGTCACTATTAGATGCTAGTAGTTCACTCTTTATTGACAGATGGCACCTAAGTGCAGATTACTTACGATGCCGAATGTTTGTAGTTCTAAAATTGACCACTGGCATATATCTGCCTGATTTTTTACAGGTACTAGGATTTTATGAAGTTTACTCAGATTTTGTAGCCCTAAAGCTTCGAAATGGCGTCCAGTTCTAAGTCTGCTTTTATTAGTGATGCTGATATTGCTAAATATGTCAATTCTTGCTGTGAAGAAGACGATTTTGTGGAAGATATTGGAGAAGGGTGTCCCTCTATTTTAACATTATATATTTTGTTCAAATTTTTTTTCTACGAGTATTTTATAATACAATCAGCAAACAATATATGTCAAAGATGAAAACAAATGTAGTAAAGGTTTCCTTAAGTTTTTGAATATGTAACTTCATTTACTTGCGATTCATAATTTTTTTCCTAAACTGCTGTAAAATCAGCAAAAATGCCTTGGCAATGTTAGCATAGTTCCTAGGATATTGGTTGGCACTCAAAGGGTTAAGTAAGATTGTTTGCAAACTTACCATCTTCTTTATAATCAATAAGGAACATCATATACCCAGGACCAGCTGTCTTTGACTTATCCAATGTGCATCCTTTATATTTGAGACACAAATGTATGTATTAATTGCTTCTCACTGACATGATGCTAAACTATATGAGACATGAAGCGTACCTAATCTCAGAGTGTAAAGATCTATGGCCTAAATAGAATCTCTTGTTCTTTATAACTCTTTGGTGTATATTTTTTTGAGGGGGGTTAATTTTGCAGATATAGTAAACATACTTCATGGCTCTTCAAAATATAATTGGGATTAATTTTGCATATTTCATAAAAACTCTTTCACAGAAATTCAAAGGGCTCTTAAAATAACTCACAAAAATTAATGTCTTTATTTACTGCACAAATTTGAAATAAATAAGTGATATAAAAACAAACTATATATGTTTTAGTAAAATATAAGCTAAAGATGATAACCACTAGACCTTCAAAAGGTATCAAAATAAAATAATTCAGAGGAAAGTTCTACTCACCCCTCATAGAGTGATCTAAAAATACAGTGCTCATTATGCAATAAAATGATAGGTCTTCATAAGCAAATGTAAACCACGGCATTTTATTTAATTGTGAGAATTTAGAGTTAACTTGTCTTTAAAAACATTTTTAAAGATGTTGAAAACCTCATTTACTTGTATTTAGTGCACTAAATGTGGAAGAAAGTTATGTACTTTTTTTAAACAATTATAACTTCCCCATATTGCAAACAACAGCTGTGAAAGAAAAGAATTGACATGATTTACTACATAATCATTCTATAATTATATGTTATTTGGAAATATAGAAAAAAACTTTCTTGCTTATGCTCATAAAGAAACCTGTCCTTTTAGTCTTCTCCCCCATGTATCACTGGAGGAGATGAATAGTTTTGTTAATTTAGAAGGGAGCACTGTATGATATGTCCCCTTGTATTCCGGCACTCATCCCCATTACCTGGCACAGCTGTTTGGTGTGTGTGCACAGCCCACGTACCATGCTACAAAGAGATCCAGTGTGGCTCTTCCTGGAGTGATAATGCATTTGACTACATCCCTCAGAAAACACAATGGTGGGTCTGAAAAGATAACTGAGTCTTATACTTGACTGGTATTTCTGACTATGCTTTTAGGTGTTTTGCAAATGATGATAATAGCAGGTGAATTAGTCTAATTACTATTCTAGAAAAAGGATCAAAGAAAATGAGTTTTCTTTCTTCACTTTACCATCCTTATTACCATCCAATTTTCTCCAACTCTTTCCTCCCACTGTCTTTGGTGGTTGAAGTGTAATGTAGCAAGAAAGTTTAAAAACAGGCAAGTATCTAAAACTTTTCCTACATTGGGCACAAATGGATCTTAGTGCCTGGATCTCCAAAGATGACTAAATGCTGCCTGATATCCGCAGCATACGGCTATCAATCAGCCAGAAGGTGATTGCTTTTGTCTGTGCTTATTTGCCTTTTTCCCCACTTTTGAGGCTATCTGACTTTTTGAGAAAGCAAAGCTTCTCCTTTGCATGCATGCAGGACCAAAAAACTAGGATCACGTCATTCGGTGAGACATGAGTCTCTGGTAGAAAGACCATGTCCAGGGTGGTGACATGGATTACTCACTGTTTGAGTGGTGCAGTGTCCGTGAAAGGTGCGACAGAAGGTCAACAGACACTGCTGGGTGCTCCAGGTAGAAATGAGTTTTAAAGGAGAACCTGACACTGTTAATTATGGCATCAACGTTCCACTGCACGTAAGCAAGGATCAGGCCTAGAGAAAGAGAAGACCAAGAGCAGCAGATGCCGAGTTTCCTGAGAAGCTGTAGCCCCAGGTCAGTGGGATGGAGTTTTCTAGCACAGTCTAAAGACCAAGGTCATGCATGTCTGCCTAGTGATAACAGCACATTTTTCTCACTCATGGTCTTCAAAAGTCACAGCCAACTACCTCTAATTGTTATTTTATACATTTATTTATTTTGTATAGAATATAACCAAGGGTCATTATGGATTCACTTTCCAGAGACTTCCTTGAACTTGAGAAAAAGAGAAAGCATTCCAAAAGAAGGTCACAGTGACAAAGAGTTTTTTAAGATTTCAGAAAACTGACTGCCATTCGACCTAAAGGATGTTTTGCTGCTATCCCGAAACTCCTATGAAGACTTCTTGGGAGGAAAAAGATGCCAGTTTCTATTTGTTTGTTTGTTTATTTATTATTATTATTATTATTATTATTATTTTGTTAACCCTCACCTGAGGATATTCCTATTTACTTTTTTTTTTTTAGAGGGGGAGAGTGGAAGGGAGGGAGGGGGTGTGTGGCAGAGAGAGAGAGGAAGAAAGGAAGAGAGGAGAAGAGAGAGTGGGAGAGGTAGAGGAGAGGGAGGGATGAGAGAGAGAGATTTATGTGAGAAAGAAACTGCGATTGGTTGACAGGGGATCAAACTTGCAATCCAGGTGCATACTGGTGACTGAAATCCAACCTGTAACCTTTTGGTGCATGGATCAACTCTCTAACCACTGAGCGACACAGGCACAGGCAAGATGCTGGCTTTCTTTAAAGGCATTTAAACTTGCTTCATTAGATTTCATATTTAGACCCAGGCTTGTCTTAGAGGCTGAACTGACTTTGGGGCCAGTGCTGCAAGGCTCCCAGAAAATTGTCCTTGGTGCTGATTTTCATTCCTTCTGCCAAAACCTCTCTTGCCTGCTCTTTTAATCTATATTTTCCATAGACCAAGTCCTCATAACTCCAGCCCATGGTGAATATTTGGATACACTCCCCTCTGACAAATAGGTTTCACTATGTCCCAACCAAGGATCTAGGTCAGTGATGGCGAACCTCTGACACGCGAACTCATTTTTTTGGTTGATTTTTCTTTGTTAAATGGCATTTAAATATATAAAATAAATATCAAAAATATAAATCTTTGTTTTACTATGGTTGCAAATATCAAAAAATTTCTATATGTGACACGGCACCAGAGTTAAGTTAGGGTTTTTCAAAATGCTGACACGCCGAGCTCAAAAGGTTCGCCATCACTGATCTAGGTAGACTCTAAGCATCACATCTGACTTCATCCTGCCTCTTCTGCCCCGCCCTACTCCCGCTTACCTCCCCCAGGGCACCTACCAGGGCAGTTCGCTCCAATGCACCCCAACACAGAGCAGTGAATCATGCTGTTGTGTGGGGGGGAAGAGACTCACTTCCATGAGCGCAATGCATTCCGAAGGGCGAGTCATTCAGCGACAGGCCAGCACAGCTCTCCTTTCACACAGAGATGCTTCTCCCCTGAGCTGGTCTCTGGGAAGAGGACATGCGGCCGCCAAGCTTCACAAGCACTGAGATCAGATGATTCGCCTCAGACTGATCAGTTCACACACATCACCCAGCAGGTAGCACCCATGAGCCAAAGACAAACACCCTCGAGTTTCTTTTTCACTCAGTGCAAGTCCTAACTTAAAGAATTATAGATGATCAGTCACTAAACACAGCTCACTGCCACTTATATTCCAGGCCCTGTTCCAACGCTTCCCATGTGTTAACTCATAATTTTCAACATCATATCTCTATGGGTAACTGCTGTCATTACCACGGCTCCTTTAAATTAGATGAAGCAAATGAGGTAGACAAGTGAAGTGACTGGCTTCACTGCAAGTGGCGGAGTGGAACGCACACTGGGGCAGGTGAGCTAGAGGACTCAGGCTCTCGCCCGCTCCCTGTCCCGGCAGCTGTCCTGGGATCTTGTGCAGGGACCCCAGTCCTGAAGGAAGGCCGACCTAAAACTTCAGTTCCGGCCAGGTTGAAATTTCTGTGATTCTGAGGTGTGTGTTTATTCTGCTTAAGAAAATGGCCTTTTCCAAAAACATGTGTTATATGCTAAAGTACAACTTATATATGATGTTATAATTCATTTTAAAATACTCAATTATTTCATTTTTGTTCAATTGCTTATTCAAAATGCATAGCTTTCTATTTGTTTATAAAACACTATGTACTTAGCATTACATTGAAACTCTGCACATTTGTAAAATTTATTAATTTCAGAATAAAATTCCTAGGTTAAATTATTTAAGAAACCTCAGAATATATTTTACCATGGACCCAGAAAATTTGTTAATATGTATTACTATTATGCCCATTTCTATTCTTATGGGAATAAAAACAAATAACATATTCTAAATGAATGAATTTTTCTGTTAACTTTCAACTATGTATTTAATCAAGTAAACATTAAAACATTTCTATAAATGTTTTCCTAAAATGGATCACATACATTTAAGTGTCATTGCTATGATCTGAACATAATTTAGGTGTTCCAGAACCATTCAGAACAGTCACTGTAACCACCAATTGCTGAGCACACAATTTTCCTGTCCCCTTTCTAATTGGTTGTCTGCGATTGTTATTAGCATACCTGCTTGTAACAGTTATTTATATCCATGCAAAATTTTCCTTACTGGCTTACTAACCAACCTAAAAACTTTATAGCAAAGTTGGATAACCATGTATCTAAAATAGAAATAAACTAACTATGAGTGAGAAGCACAGTCCTTTCCAAAAAAATAAAATGAGTGTAATTTAGTAAAGGAATCTGGAAGCCTTTGTTTTCACCACCACAAAAACCTTTCGATTCCTCCTGATATTCCCAGCTTCACTCCACAAGTTGAGCTCACCAGGGAAGTGAGTTTTGTATACACGTTACAGCCAGGTCAGCAGCTGTAGCACTAACCACAGCAATAACACTGATGGGCATTTTATGTTAGCTACTGTGCTGTCTATGTCTCATGCATTATGATGTTTTCATTTGCCACAACTTTTCTGAAGTGGGCATTACTGTACCTATTTGAAGACTATCACACAAAGGTTACCTGAGTAAAGTAACTTGCCCAAACCAGTTAGAACACAGGGGAACAGGAATTCAAACCCAGGTCTGTCTGACCCAGGGTAACACTTACCTAGTTGTGTGGGGAGAAGGGAGAGATTTACTCAGGGAGAAAGAAGTTATAACTGGATAATAACATAACTGTGGCTCCATTCCAGCTTGCGTAGGCTGTCTTAGCTCAGGCTGCTATAACAAAATACCACAGACTGGGGGCCTTATCAATTACAAACATTTATTTCTCACAGCTACGGAGACTGAGAAGTCCAAGATCCAGGCGCCAACAGATTTGCAGTCTAGTGGGGACCAGCTTCAGGTTCATCTATGGCCAGCTTCTTGCTGTAAACCCAGTGGCGGAGGAGGTGGGGAGCTCTCTAGGGCCTTTTTATAAGAGCAACATTCCCATTCATGAGGGCTCCTCACTCATGACCTGATCACCCACAAAAGGCTCCACCTCCAAATGCCATCACACAGGGAATTAGGTTTCAACCCTGAATTTTGGGATGGCACAGTCAGTCTGTAGGATAGGCCCTTCTAAAAAGGTCCATATCTAAAAGTAGAAGCATTGCCTATTGTGGTATCATCTGACACTAGGAAGGTAAATCAGTCAATATTTACTGAGTACCTACTAAGTGGATTTCAGAAATAAATAGCTTCCCAGGGCCCTGAAAGGAGAGGCGCTTGTCCCATCTCATGGTACAGCCAGTCATCCCTCTAGGGCAGCAGTTTTCAACCTGTGGGTCGCGACCCCTTTGGGGGTCAAACGACCCTTTCACAGGGGTCGCCTAAGACCATTGGAAAAACATATATAAATTACATATTGTTATATGATTAATCACTATGCTTTAATTATGTTCAATTTGTAACAATGAAAATACATCCTGCATATCAGATATTTACATTACGATTCGTAACAGTAGCAAAATTACAGTTATGAAGTAGCAACGAAAATAATTTTATGGTTGGGGGTCACCACAACATGAGGAACTGTTTTAAAGGGTCGCGGCATTAGGAAGGTTGAGAACCACTGCTCTAGGGCAGTGGTCAGCAAACTGCAGCCCCTTGAGTGTGGCTCTTCCACAAAATACCACATGTGGGTGAACACGTACAGTGCGATTGAAACTTCGTGGCCACACTCAAGGGGCCAAAGAACCGCATGTGGTTTTCAAGCCTCAGTTTGCCGAACACTGCTCTAGGGTATGTCTGGCGGCTCAAGGGGACACAGAGAACAGCCAGCTGGCAGTGCACGCGCTGGGAAAATACTCCCTGAGCATTTCTATTTGTTTTTCTGTTCCAAATAAGCCATGATCAACTTTGGAAAACCATTTGACAAAAAAAATCCAGGTAAGAATTTTTTAGTTATATAGCTAACCCACTAGAAAAGAAAATATCCTGTAGGCCATGGTGAGACTGCCAGCCCACATCAAGAAAACCTCCTAGTTATGCAGTTGTTGATGCAAACAGGTACTAACAGAGGCTGCACAAAAACGGTGTTTCAGAAATGCACTCTCTGGGATACAAGTTCAGGGATGCGTTCCCTGGACTGCGCGTTTAGAAAGGTGTCCCCTGATCTACAGGTGCAGGAAGGCAGTCCCTGGTCTACAGGTACTGGAAGGCATCCCCTGGTCTACAGGTGCAGGAAGGCAGTCCCTGGTCTACAGGTACAGGAAGGCATCCCCTGGTCTACAGGTGCAGGAAGGCATCCCCTGGTCTACAGGTACAGGAAGGCAGTCCCTAGTCTACAGGTGCAGGAAGGCGTTCCCTGGTCTACAGGTGCAGGAAGGCAGCCCCTGGTCTATAGGTGCAGGAAGGTGTTCTTTGGTATTGATTAGGTTTCAGGGAAGAAAATAAGAACTTTGATCACTGAGAAACTTTCTCATCAAATCACAGAATCAGAGAATTTAGTTTGAGATGGAATGACCATGGGGATGCAGAGGGATGGCTAATAATGAAGTCTAGTGGGTTGGGGCTGATCTTAGGGTGATGGATGAGCACCTGAATATCAGATTCCCAGACAGGCTCTCACACTCAATGCCTACAAAGGCCCGGCTGGCAAAACAAATTGAGGAGCTGGCCTGGGGAGTAATCCCCCCATCACCTGCAGACTTAGTCCTATGTCAGATCTTCAATGCTCAAGACAAGACAGAAAGCCAGACCTCACAGATATCGTCACAGTTTCACATGGGAGAGGGGACCTGTGGGCTGCTTGAGCCCCCAGGCTTCCAGCTTCATCTCTGACCCAGAAGACAGGCAGCTAACTCAAGGTAAGTGCAGAACACTCTCACTAGACATTCAGATGAAGCCAGGTTAACATGCGGAGATCCCGGTAAGATGTAAAAAACTAAGCTAGTAAAAACGTTAGTTATTTTTTATCATAAAATTTCAGGTGCAGCAGACACTGGGGACAAGGTGAGCCTTGAGGACAGATGGGGAGTCTAGCATATCAGCCACACACTATTTTATTACTTATCCCTCCCCCAAGAAACCCCAAACTCTGCTGTTACATTTTGATTTGGGCATTTGGATGGCACAGGATCACATCAGCAGCTTGCAAATGGTCCTCTCAGTGAAACTACCACACCCAATGCCAGGGCAGCGTGCGTCTGTGCTGACAGCACAGGCCCAGCCCCGTTCAGTGACATTGTGTTTAGAGAATGCTGGTGGCTGTGTGGCCACTGGGAAAGTGAATGAATCGGGTGGGATATTGATTGTGTTTAGAGAATGCTGGTGGCTGTGTGGCCACTGTCTTGGCCACTGGGAAAGTGAATGAATCAGGTGGGATATTAGTTTCTTGTGGTCATTTCTAACCAAAAACTAAGTGGCTTAAAGCACAGAAATTTAACTGTGCCTTGATCTGGAGGCCGGAAGTCCAAATCAAGGGGTCAGCAGGGTCACACTCTCCTAATTCTGAGGAAAAATCTGTTCCTACCTCGTACAGTTTCCAGTGCCTGCTGGTAGGCCTGGGCCTTGGCCGTGGCCACGTATCTCTGTTCTGCCTTCACACTGTCTTCTCTGCCTGTCCTCTTATGTGTGTCTCTCTTCTAAGGACCTGGGATTGCATTCAGGGCCCACTCAGGTAACAGGATAAGCTGTTCTCTCAAGACCCTGAGCTTCCACATGGAGTGTGAGATAACAGAAATAGATACTGTTCTCTGCCCCAGCTCCTGGCACAGAGCCCCTGAATCCCTTGCAGATTCCTAAGTAGTAAGAGCACTAGAGGCACCTCTTGTTCTAATGAGGCGACTCGGTGGCTCCCAGATGGGGACTGGTCACCAGAAAGTGCAAGTCATACTAGAAGCTTAAATTTCCAGCTCTGCCCCATCCTCCAGAGAGGAGCGAGGCTAAGATTGAGGTAATAATTGATCGTGTCTATGTGAGGAAGTCCACAGAAGTCCCAAGAGCACGGGACTTGGAGAGCTGCCAGGAGGGGACCCCTTCACCCCAGGAGGTGCCGCAGTCCAGCTTCAGCAGCCCAGCGGCCATTGCCCTTCTGCAGGGCCGGGACCCCTGCCCTGGCATGGGAGGTAATAGCCTCACTGCCTTAAGACTGTTCTCAACTAAATTCAACTACAGTCTACACAGGGAATTGCACACAAGGTTTCGGCCTGACCCAGGAGTTCGGATACTGAGACTAGGAACACACCATCCCACCATCTGCGGGTAAACACACGAAACTTTCATTTGAGATAACACTGTAGGAGAGAGGAGGACCCTCCAGGGCCAGGTTTGGACCATGAGGTACTGACCCAGAGCCAGGCACAGGCACCAGAAGGCTGATATTGGCATGGCCCCTGTACCAGGTGGCCACCGGTGAATTCTAAACACTGGCACTGTGTGTAAGGCACACAGTTTGCAAGACCAGGAGAGAGTTCAGAGTTCACACTCCTTAAGGAGACTGGTCATGATGAAAAACTATGCCATCGGCAGCTTTGTTTGGATTTTTTATTAAAACAAACAAAAAGAACACTATTAAATGATTTCTAGACAATTTTCTCAAGTTTTAATGAATAGGCTTTAAGAAAAAAATTAGAACGTATCAGTAAAATTCTAAATGAAAATAACAGAGAAATGGTGTGTCTCTCTGTGACCTGTGTCTTAAGCATATAGGGAAAGAAACACAACTCTACTACTTTCCTGAATCATTTCCATAGCCTGAGACCATGGTGTTGAAATCGGGAGACATGGATTCTCCCAGGGACAGGACACTGTTGAGGAGCAGATACAGGGCTTCTGATTCTGACTCAACAGCACTTCCCAAGTCGTTCCACGGTAGGTGGTGCAGGAACCACACTTGACAAACCTATGCAGAATAGGACACTATTGCATATTAATGTACATAACCTGAAGTTATGGATCATACATGTTAGCTAGGAATTTTAAACATATTTTAATTTATTTTAAACATATTCTAATTTGGAGGGTCCTTGATTTTATTTTACTCCCTGCAAACACTGCTTTTAAATCCTTTATACCCTTTACTCAGAATTGATACCCAAAACAATTAGAGAGGAAAAATATTAAAACCTCTTCATTCATTCAGAAGCACACCTAGTTCACAGAACTGAAAATTAATGAAAGTGTGGTATACTACTCTCCAACCTTGAATTTTTATGGAATAGAAACCTATGTGAAGCCCTGGTCGGGCAGCTCAGTTGGATGGAACATCTTCCCAGTCAGCAAGAGGTTGTGGTTCAATTCCTGGTCAGGGCACATACCTAGGTTGCTGGCTCAGTCCCCCGTTGGGGCATATATGGGAGGCAATGAAACGGTGCTTCTCTCTCACATCAATGTTTCTTTCTCTCTCTCGCTCTCTCCCTTCCTCTCCCTCTCTCCCACTTCCTCTCTCTAAAATCAATAAAGAAAAACAAAACACATATTCTCTGGTGAGGATTAAAAAAATAAAAAGGATTCTCTTTCTACTAGAAGTAATAGCTTGTTCTTGAAATGTATAATTCTCCTCAAATATTTCATAACAATGCATGTATTTGTGAATGCCAGCTAACCGAGTGAACTACATCTTTTGGAATCCAGGGCTTGGCATTGTCCATCCTTATGTGCCCATCCTCGGAACATTGCCTTAAACAAGGCTGTTATAAAATAAAAGTTTAATGAATTAAATTGAATGGAAAGTGTGTATGTTCTTTTTAATATCACAATAATTGCATACTTCATTATATGGGTATACATGTGTGTTTTAAAAATCTATAAGTCTACCAATTTGGTTACAGAAAGAGAATGTTTCTAAAATAGTGAGGACAAATAAAAATGTATCCAGGATATTGCCAACCTTTGAAAAATAATGAAGGTTAACACGGAGGGGCATCTGATCTTGGGCATCGAGATATAACCAGACAGCAACGAAAACAACTTCCTGTACCAAAGGGGATTGATTTAGCTACATCTGAAATGAGAGGCTTTCAATAGTTGGGCTGGTCTACTTTACACACTCATGCTACACAGACAACATCACCTGCAATTTCTCTTTTTCTCCAGGTCATAAAAAATTAATTAAAAATTATTGAATTTTCTCTTGGATAACCTCTGTGCTTTTCTTTCAAATTTGGAATAGATAAGAGGTTCAGAATGGCCTGAGTGCAATTACAAATGATAACATGATAACTTATGCAACATCCTAAGAATAGTGATGATTTTGTAAATTCCCCAAAGGATATTTGCATATCAGATTCTTTAAAGGAGTGTAAATGCACATTCCACATGTGCTAGTTATCAAATTTTGAAAAGGAGATGCTTTTAACCTCTCTATGAGTTGTTTTGGAACTAAAGTTGAGAAAAGAAAAGGCAAATTGTGTAAGGAGTGCTGAGGTCTCAGCAAGACAACTCACAAAATCCTGACTCTCTCTACAGTAAATCACACACTAGGAAACCACAAAGATCATGGGGTTCAATGACTGCCCAGTGATGACAAGAACTGACAATCACTGTTTCTGCTAACATTCTGATGATGATGGTGCTAACAGCAGAAATTTCACCAGTAGTTTTCATTAATTACATGAACTGCAAGAATATTCATATCAGATTTTTCCCCTCTACCTATACATATTCAATAGAAAGATATTTTATTTTTAAATATATTTTTATTGATTTCAGAGAGAAAGGGAAAGGGAGAGAGATAGAATCATCAATGATGACAGAGAATCATTAATTGGCTGCCTCCTGCACGACCCCTACTGGGGATTGAGCTCACAACCCAGGCATATGCCTTGACTGGAAATCGAACTGTGACCTCCTGGTTCATAGGGTGACGCTCAACCACTGAGTTACACCGGCCGGGCTGGGCAGATATTTTAAATGATATATTTATACAAGAGAGAGATATAAACATATGTATATAGCACTGAAATGGTCATTAATCTGAGGCATATGAACTGAAATTGTCTTTCTTATCTGCATTGAAGTTTAATAGATCCTTTTGAGAAAAGGTCGCCTTGCTTCATCTGCTAAATGAAGCCATATAAAATTATATAAGACAAAATATACGCCTCCGAAAAGAACCATCTTAATCAAACATTTGACAATGTACTGAGCAGTGAGCATACACAAGTCCTTTGCTCTGTATTGATTAAAACTGCAAAACATTGGTCCAGCCGTTGTGGCTCACTAGTTGACCCAAGTGACCCAAGAACCAGGTCACAGTTCGATTCCCGGTCCGGTTGTATGGGTTGTGGGCTAGATGCCCAGTGGGGGGCATGCAGGAGGCAGCAGATTGATGTTTCTGTTTCATTGATGTTTCTATTTCTCCATCCTTCTCCATTTCTCTCTCTAAAATCAATAAAAATATATTGAAACAAACAAAATCTGCAAATATTGACTCTTCTAAATAGAACGTTCTCAGCCTCATAAGAGAGAAATAAACACATTAATGTAAATTCTTTGTAAATAAAGGAGAAAACTTAGGTTTTTCATAGAGAGTATTTTTCCTAATAAAATTCTTATTTAGCATTGTTTTCATTGCAGTTTAAATTCTGTGAATGACAAACACAATAAAGAATATCAGTATGCACCATTGAGTTGCCTCTGTTTTTATGACATGCTTGACAATTTGATCAAAACATCATCTGGTAATTAAATCCAGTCAATTTTTATTATGTAAGTATTTGACTTCATTTTTATTATAAATCTAAATTTATAGCAAGGTGTTTTTCCACTGATTTTCAAGTTTCCATATGTATTCAACAGCCCTAAGACAATAAAATAATAAGGTACAGAAAGCTGCTAGCCCCATATGTGGCAAACAGAGTGAGCATTTAGTAATTGCCTGGTGTGTCACTAATGGCTACTGCTATGTAATGGAATGTAAGTGTTAGAGTGGGAGGAGGTAACACAGGCAAATGGTAGATTTCTTTCTGAGTCAACACAATAATTGACTTGAGATGTCCTTGCAAAAGAAAGGTGAACCAACACTAAAATAATTTTTTTCATGAAGCCAAATCATTTCTTAGTGAAGGATAAGTATATACAATTCTTCTGTAAAATACCTTTGCTGATCATTAGACCTGACAAACATTCACTTCTTTTGAAATTGTTGCTATATTAGCATACTAAAGTTTGATGTATAATAGGAAGAGTGTATTTACCCTGTGAACTAGTCTAGATGCTGTGTGTGTACATGTGTGCACATATATGTGCCTTTTCTAATTAAGGATTCACAGCAATTAAAGAATCTTACAGATTCAACCATGTTGGGATGACATTTTAGAGTTATTATTTAACTGCAATTACATAGGTAAATAAAAGCCAGCATTTATTTTAGGGTGGCCTAGTCTACCTATTTCATCTTAATGTCATTATTCTTTTGTATTGGTGAGAACCTTGACTTCATATAGATAAAAATAATTTTATAGACTCATCAAATATGTCAAAAAAGTCTACAGAATTGTACCTGGTAGGTTCAAGGTTCATCTTTCTGGAAAAAAAAAAGAATACAAAATAAGATTATAGTCATTTGCATGACTATTTTTTTCTTGTTTTTGTATCCTTGATGCTCTGGCATCGGAGTCCTTGCTGACCCAGGGGAGACTGCCCCTCCCAGGGATGAACACTGCTTGTAGAGAGCAAACTACTACCCTTTGAGTAAGTGTGGTTTTCATATGCAGAGCCACCAAAGCATGTCCCATGCTCCTGACCACATCCCCTCTCTGGTTCTTACACACCAAGAAGCAATGTTCCTGTGCCCTGATGGCCCAGGGCCAGGGCCAGGCAAACAGACACAGCTCCCACAGCACAGCTCACTGTGGACCTCACCCTGCTTACCCTGCCTTGCCTTTCCTGAGGAAATCCCAGTGAAACCTCCTGCTCATGTGCTCTTCTCTCTTCTTGTGCCTCATAACTAAGCTCAGTGCTTCCTCATGCCCCCTGCCCAGCAGGCCATGCCTCCTGTTTCTAGGGCTCTGTGAGCATAGAAAGGCTTTCTTTCAAGACATACACTTCTCTGCCTGCATGTCTTACCATTAAAACAACCCCCAGGTACATTCTATAACACCATTTAGTTATGTAATTAAATACAACATCATTTGAGGAGCACACATGTTAGAAGTGAGAGACACAATGCTCTTACATCAAAGAAAGACCTGCAGGAATTCGGTGGTGGGCCCAGACTCAAGCAGTGGGCATCAGGAGGGACTGCAAGGGAGCTTGGGACCGGCCTCCACAGTAACTGTGTGGAAAGGCTGGCCTTCTCGTGGGTGGGCTTTCCCACCTGAGGTCCACTGGGATTGGACGGAGAATCCTAGAGAACCCAGATAGTGTTTCTGCTTTGGGTTTAACGTTTTATCTCACAAATTAGCATATGAAGAAGAGATAGAACAGTTTGCCATGGAACTAATTTAACTTTTGGCAGAGAAATAGACTAGAAGAGTTTAAAAAGGTCCATGTTTAGTCAGTGCTGCGTATCTACTCTCCTGTTTACCCATTCCATAACCAACTCTGGCTTCTTTATGAATTAATAAAGTCAATATTGTGTCAAACTCTTCCTTGAACTTTTCTAGCATTTATAGACCAAAAAAAGTAAAAAGTACAATTTAACAGAGATAAAATATGTCTGAAATTATTATCTAATTGCTGCACAATAAATAACATATCCTCAGAAAGACTGTTAACTACCCACATGATGCCTAGCTCAGAGTGGATCCCTAAAGAAATGCGGCCCCTCCTCCTCTTATAAATCTTTGAGGCCAAGGACATTACTTCATATTTCATTTGCCTGTGTACATCCTTGAATTCTTCCCATGTTAGTGCTGAGCACACAGCTCAGAATTCTGTAAAAGTCTTTTTTTTAAAATATATTTTTTATTGATTTCAGAGAGGAAGGGAGGAGAGATAGAAACATCAATTATGAGACAGAATCGCTGCCTCCTGCACGCCTCTCACTGGGGATCAAGCCCGCAACTTGGGCATGTGCCTTTGATCGGAATCGAACCTGGGACCCTTCAGTCCGCAGGCCGATGCTCTATCCACTGAGCCAAACCAGCTAGGGCTCTGATAGTCTTTTTGATTGGCTGGAAGATAGGCTGACACAATGATTCCTACATATGAAGATGTGGTCCTGTCCAAATGGATTATTAAATCTCATTAAGGACTCCAAAGCTATAGAAAAGCGAGTCCAGGAGCCCCACACACATATGAAAACTTGGTATTTGACAGACTGCCACTGCAGACCCATGAGAGGAAGATAGGCTACTCATAGATGGTCCTAAGAATCATTCATCCCTAATTACATATTACCTCATCTCACACATAAGGATCTATATTTAGAGTGTAAGATAATATCTTTATGAATGTGGGCTAGAAAACCTTTCTTACGTAGGACCCCATGAGTACAAATAAAGAACAAAATTCTAACAAATACAACCACATTAAAATAAAATATTCCGTTCATCAAAAGACATAAATAAAAATTGGAAAAGATAGGCCACACAGTAAAAGAAGGCGTTTGCCATGTAGATAGTCAGAAAAGGACTGGTGTTCCCTGCAACAGTGAGAAGACACCCCACCCAATGGGAATTTAAGCAAAGCACATGAACAGGGACTTCGAGAAGAGGAATGTTGTATACGTGGGCCATAACTATGCAAAAAGATGCTCAGTTCCACTAGTAATGGGTACATTCAAATTAAACCCACCATGAATATTATTTCACAAACATAAGATTAACCAAAAAAAAATTAAGTCTGGCAAAATCACAACTTGGCAGGATGTGAGCTCTGGGAATTTAAAGCAGTCCCAGTAGGAGTGTAAATTGATGTAACCATTCTGCACAGAAATTTGGCAAGATCTGCTAAGGTAGAGAACGAGCATGCTGAACAACCCAGCAATTTCACGCCTACCTGTTCCTATGCCCCTGGAGAAGCTCTTACACATCTGCTCAAGAAAACTCATAGCACTTTTGTAAGAGCCACAAAGATAAGATGAATAATTGGGACTCACCCATATAAAAGAAAATTACACAGCAGAAGAAATAAGTGGATAAACCACACAGACAAAATATTAAACCAAAAATGGGAGTTGTGGAATACATACAGTATGTTACCACTTTTATAACGTTTTATTAAAAAACTGATAAGAACAGATACTATACTTGAGCTTAGCCGAAAGACCATTTATTTATCTGTTCAATTATTTATATCAGTGTGGATTCATGAATATGGATATTCATTTTATCCTATGGGCTATAATCCAATATTGTCACTTATTTATTGCTCCAATTGATGGAGATTTTACCACTAGGAGCTCCTTCAAGTTGGCTCCTGTTTCACATTAATGCAGCCCGTCAGGTTTTAAAGACTTCCTTACTTCCTGGTTCCACAAGATATTGTAGACTCAGTTTGCATTTTCTGCCTCAAATCTGGAATCAATTATTTTTCCAAAGGATTTTAACCCCTTTTATTGAAAAAAATGGTGTTTAGAAACCAAGATCCAGACTATAGTCTGCCCATTGTTTCCTGGATATCATAGTTTCTAGGCCCTTGCAGCACACAGAGCTAGGAAATAAATATTGGATAATAACATGAGCACATACACACATTTGCATTGATTTCTATTGGGGAAGTGTTCAATTTATACATTAATTTAGGGAGTACTTTAAATATTGTCATCATTTCCATTAACATGTTCTCATTTGTTTAATTGTTTTTATATATTTACTAGAGGCCCAGTGCATGAAATTCATGCATGGGTAAGGTCCCTAGGCCTGGCCGGCGATCAGGGCTGACCTTTGGGGTGACTGGCTGGGCAATCGGGGGGCCCCCTGCTGGCACCCGCCTTGGCTGGCCTGGCACCACCCATTCACTGCCCCCTCTCCCCTACTCCCTACCTCCCCCTTGCTGCTGCTTCTGGTCTGGGCCTGCAGGCTGGGGGCAGTTCCTGCATTGAGCATCTGCCCCCTGGTGGTCAGTGCGCATCATAGCGACCAGTCAGTCCGCCCATTGTTCCGCTGTTCGGTAGATTTGCATATTAGGCTTTTATTACATAGGATGGGTGTGTAACAATTATCCTCATATGGAAAAATACTATATATGAAATTGGGACCCATAAATATGTAGTGAAAGTAAAATATATTAATGGGATTAATAGACACTGGATTTAAGATTAGGTTAACTCTGAAACTGGAAGGAGAATAGGATCCAGGCAAAATATAGAGATGACTATAATATTCTATTTCTTCAGTTAGGTATTGAGAAGATAAGTGTTCATTACACTATTGTTCATGCAATTCTGAATCAACATATTATGGGATATTTTAAATACCTAAATGAGAAAACAATCATCAACTATATTTTTTTAAATAATTTTTCTAAAGATTTAAATTCTTTTAGAAAAATTAAATTCTCACAACAAATGAATGCTTCAAAAGTAGAGACACTCCAATGGAATTTTACATTTTATTGCAGAGAAATTACCCAACTCCTTAGAAATTGTTTAAAATTACATAGGGCAACTGGCAGATATATTATTTACTTGATTTCAGTAAAAAAAAAAAAGAGGATTTTTGGAATTAAAAATATCAGTGTGAGTTTTCTCCAGAGGGGAGGGAGCATGGAGGGTTGGGAGAATATGCTGCTCATTTTGTTGGAGTTGGTGTCCCCTAGCACCCTTGTACCTGCCTATCCTGTTGTTGGCTCCATCTCCACAATACAAGGAAATCGATGTTAGCTTATGACAAGAATTCGTGCCAAAGAAAACTTTCAGAGTGGTTTGCCCTTTTCCCTCTTTGGCACAGAGATGCACTTAAAGTGCAATAGTATGCACTTGTCCACAGTAAATTCAATTACCTTTGTTTCTGGCTACTTCAGCTGGCCATAATGATTGCAAATTGCACCCTGCCCTCATCTTCCAGGCTAATGTTCATACCTGCAATGTAAACTTGATGGGTATGCCTTGTTTTTTTAACAATCCAAAGTTCTTTATTAAGGACCCAATTATAAACAGTGCTGTGTTAGGCATTTTTAAAAACCTCTCTACAAACAGTCTCAGCAGCCCACTGCACCCTACTCCATGAGATTCAGTCCCTGCTCATGTCCAAACCATTGCTTTCTCATTGCATTTTCATATTCATTAGGCTGCCAAGATTGATGGTGGATCTTACAATTTTCCTGTGAAGTGAATTCAATCCATGTACATTTGAAAAGACAATGAAAAAAGGTGTCCTGGATTATGAACTCTCAAAGTACCTTTTCAATGGCTAACTGAAATGAGAGCCATACAAAAATATCTGGTATCATTTTCAAAATTACTATATTGACTTTAAACATAAAACAATTCACCTATCCACCCCCCTCCTTTCAAATGCCAGCATAATAATGATGTAATTGCAGTTATAATTACAAAGGACTTCAACTCAATTTAATTTTAATTATTTAAAATTTGTAAACACTCCAGGAAAACCTCATTAAGCTGGCTGAGCCAACTTGTTTGCAAGGGGGACCAAGGAGTAAGCATTTACAATTATTCACATTACACCAACCATTCATTCACACTAACCATTCTGATTAACCAGTAATCACACTCATTTGAAGTAAGCAGCTCTGGCAAAGGTTGTTACAGCTTTTAAAAAATGATTTGAAAGCTGCACACATAAATGAACACACATTCAAAAACTGCCAGAACTTTGGCCTGCATGCATGTTGGAGGATAAACAGAAAAATCCTAGCAAAATGCTTGCATTTAAAAATATTTATTTGTAAAGCTGATGATTCAGGTTTAAATCTCTTTTACTATAATATTATTAATTTGTATTCAGCCATTAAAAGAAAGGATGAGCCCAGCCAGTGTGGCTCAGTGGTTGAGCATTAAGCTATGAACCAGGAGGTCATGGTTCAATTCCAGGCCAGGGCACGTGCTGAAGTTATAGGCTTGATCCCCAGTGTGGGGAATGCAGGAGACAGCTGATCAATGAGTCTCCCTTATCACTGATGTTTCTATCTCTCTCTCCTTCTCCCTTCCTCTCTGAAATCAATAAAAATATCTATACTAATAAAAGGGTAATATGCAAATTAACCATCACTCTGCGACAAAAGATGGTGGTGCTCATAGTCACAAAGATGGTGGCACCGGACGGAGCCACGGAGCTGGCGGGACACTTGACTTCCTTCGTCTCCCTGGCGAAGAAGGAAGCCAAACCTCCAGTACATCCCAGCCAGCTGCGGAGGCAAAGATGGTGGTGCTCATAGTCACAAAGATGGTGGCACCAGACGGAGGAGCCACGGAGCTGGCGGGACACTTGGCTTCCTTCGTCTCCCTGGCGATGAAGGAAGCCAAACCTCCAGTACATCCCAGCCAGCCGTGGAGGTGCGGAGCAGCTGGGGCAGGGCGGGACATCTGGCTTTGTTGCCAAGACAAAGACAGGCATCCTGCCCCGCCCCAGCTGCTCTGGGCCAGTGGGCAGTGCACGCGGAGAGCATGTGGGCTGCAGAGAGCCTCTGGGCAGGGGAAGTGGGCCGGCAGAGGGCGGCCTGTACTCCTCACATGGCGGCAGTGGCAGCCGTGAGCGCGCCAAGCGGAGCCTGCAGGCCAAGCTGAAGCAGCGCCTGCAGGCCATCAGTGCCGAGGAGTGGCTACGCAAGTCCAGCCTCCTGGCCCAGAAGGTGCGCCATCCCATGGACAGCCACCGTGGCGGGCCAGATTGAAGTCTTCTTGGCCATGCCACAGGGGTTTGCAGTTCTGCGCAGCTACAGGCCTCTGGTGCATGCATCCTCTCCTCACCTCTGGCAAGCGAACGTCCCCCAGCATGCTGTCACCCATGTGCACCTGCAACAGTCCCGGACCATGGTGGCGCAACTCCCCCTCCCCCCCCCCGCACCCCTCTGCCACACTTCCATCAACCCCAGCATGCCTACATTCCCCACAGGATGTGCACACATCCCCTCCAGCATGCTCACGTTTTTTGGAGAGTGTCTGGGTGTTCTGGGTGTTCTGGGTGTTGGGGGTGGGTGCCTGTGAGAGGACAGTGAGGGGGCGGAGTGGTGATGCCCTGTTCCCACGGAGGCCAGTGTAGCAACGAGATCACCTTTGTGGGGTGAATGCAGATGCTGAGGCAGGAGCAGGTATGGACAGACATATCTGGTGTGGGCGCAGGCGGCACTCGCTGAGGTGCCTTCAGTCAGCGTTCAAGATTGGGAACCCAGAGGAGGCGAGGAGTTCTGTCCTCTCAGTGAAATGGTGGAATAGTTGGGGTGACTGCAGAGGAGGAATGTGCACTTTGGGTGCCAGCACCCATAAGCTAAGGCTGCCCTGACTGAGCCTCGCTTGCTTGGGGCCTAGCGCACTCCCGCCGGGCAGCAGGTGACAGGACGTGCGTTTCTGAGTTAATGAGAGAAAACATTGATTCTCTCACTGCCCGTGAAGGTGGAAAGTGGAGTGGGGAGACATGCGTGGAGTGAGTAAGGTTCCCTGTCTGAGGGTACCAAATATGTCGTTGGTTCCTTTCACCGCTGACTAGAGATATACATGGTGTCCCCCAAAAATGTATACACACTTTGAATACCTACTAATTCCAATGGGTTTAAGCATGAAAAGAAACAACAATAGACCTGTTATCTGTTAAAAGTGCGGGCACAAACCAGCAGTTGGACATTCCCCGAGGGGTCCCAGATTGGAGAGGGTGCAAGCCGAACTGAGGGGTCCCCCCCCCCGTGCACGAATTTCATGCACCGGGCCTCTAGTATTTTATAAAAAGATGAAATATTTGTGACGAGATGAATATTGAGGGTATTATGCTAAGTGAAATACGTCAGATGGAAAAGGACAAAAACAGCATGTTTTACTCATACGTGGAATATAAAACAAAAAAGTAAAAAAACAAACTAACAAAACAAAAAATTCATAGATATGACAACAGAATGGTGGTTACCAGAGAGGAAGGAAGATGGTGGAGGGCAGATTGGGTAAAAAGGGTCAAATATATGGTGCTGATAAGAAACTAAACTTTTGGTGATTGATATCATTGTAATTGGCTACTTATTAATAACAGGAAAGGGAAGGCCCAATATTATAGGCATGCCATTTGGGCAGCTTCACCAGGAAGCTGCAGCTTTACACTCCCCAGGGAGCCACAGTCTATTCCTGCAGAGCCTGGGGAAAGGGACTGGGCATGGAGGAGGATGGGTGCATGTCCTGGAAAGTTGGGGTGGTATCAAGAAGGTACTTGCTTGTCAGTCACACTTGGGAACAGATCATTGACCAGAATAGGCATGGTCACTGCAAGGGCACACAATCTGAGATATTTAATCCCCTAAACCAGCGGTTCTCAACCTGTGGGTCGCAACCCCTTTGGGGGTCGAACGACCCTTTCACAGGGGTCGCCTAAGACCATTGGAAAACACGTATATATTTACATATTGTTTTTGTGATTAATCACTATGCTTTAATTATGTTCAATTTGTAACAATGAAATTGGGGGTCACCACAACATGAGGAATTGTATTAAAGGGTCGAGGAATTAGGAAGGTTGAGAACCACTGCCCTAAACAAAAGAGTTCACTCTCTTGGTTCCTTTTGGTGTGTTACGCTTGACTCCTGGCTTGTGGGGCTCTCTCACTCCTGCTTCCTGGCATTCGCCCACATGGCCCCAAGCCATGCAGACCCTCCCCCCACACACACACACACAAACATAATGGACTAATGGACTGAAACTAGCTGATGCTGAACTGGATCATGCTGCAGCAGGGAAAAGAAACTCTGGACACTGGCTTTGCTTCTACCTTTACTGGAACCCCAGCTACACTTCTCCTATCTCTGGAATGGGACTTTGGAAACACAGAGAAGTAATTCCATGTAAATGAAAAGCATTCATCTGCCCATGTGAGTCTCAGAAAATTCATTTTTCTAGATATCATAAGGACCCCACCCCAGCATCCAGTAGAGAAAAGGACACCCCAATTTTCCCGATAACATGACCACACAACCGAGTATACAGATGTTGAATAAGTTGTATACATGAAATTTATATAATGTTATTAGCCAATGTTACCTCAATGATTTTAATAATAAAAAAAAAGACTGTGATTTGGGTGCCTTCCTCAGTCACAGCCCCTCATGGCCATGGTGATGTGAGGCTCAGAGTAAGTCAAAGGAAGGTGAACCTGAGACCTGGCACAGGTATTTATTCAGAATGAAAGTGTCCTGTGGTGGAGCAGTAGAAAGAACCCTGGATTTGACCTGGGGACTCCTGGATCAGATGTAACCTGGGACACATGTTCTATCCTCTCAGAATCTATCTCCTTAAAATATTCCAAACATGTACAGCTATATCACAGGGATTTGGTGAGGAATAAATGTGCCCAGCATACAGGAGACATGTAATACATGTAATTCCTAGTGCTAAAAGGCTAAAGCATAGGGATAACCTTCCAATCCCTAGTCCACAGCTACTAACATTCTGGCAATGGAAATCTGAGTAAATTGTAGCCAAAAAACGGAAGTTTTCAAAATCCATCATCATTGGTTGATTTACTTATGAGAAGTATAATCCTATATAATAAAAGGCTAATATGGGAATTGTCCTCTTGACCAGGAGTTCAACCAGGGGGCAGGACCGGCCAGTCAACTGCCGGTGACTCCTCTCTCCTGGCCAGCCCCACCCCTTATTGGACCCACCCCCCAACTGGGGGCAGAGCCAGCCTGCCAACAGCCCTAGACCCCTCCCTCTGGCTGGCCCCCACCCATGCAGGAATTCGTGCACTGGGCAGGCCTCTAGTTACAAGTATATAAAGGCTCTTTGTATTACACAAAGGCCACATGTAGCTAATTTGTAAGATTAATACAATGTTGTCCTATATGATGACACATCCTCTGAATATTGTGAGGACTCCTGAATGAACATATTTAATAGGAAAATTAAAATCCCACCTGGGATATCTCATCTTGCCACATATTACAAGACATGTTTTCATCTACTATTGAAATTTTGCCAATTCTACCAGAGACTTGGTTAGAAACAGAATAATAATAATAATTATTATTATTATTACCTTTACAAGAAAGTTTTACATTTCTCAAATGATGTTAAGATGCATTGTTTTAGCTTATCCCTACAACAACCAATAGATTTTGAGCACAGGCAGGTTTTATGCAGTACACCTAAGCAACGAGTGGTCATGGGATGTAAGAGGTGGAAAGACTAACTGGATTGTTTTACTTCCTTCTATTTGGAGTAAACTGACACAGTACACCATGGCCTGGCCTTTCTCTTCCCTGTTGGAGACCCTAATCCCACTCAGCTCCCTCACCAAGCCTTATGCTGGTAGTTCCAGGGCTCCAGGATGCCTTGGTCAGTCAACCTCAATCCTGAGTCATCTTTCAACGTCCAACTCGAGGAAACCTTACCCATGAACACTGATGGAATAACCATCGATCCCAATGCCTGGACTAGTGCTAAAGATAAAGTGCATACAGATAGATATGAAATTGGATCCAAGAAGTTGCAATAGAATGGAGACAAAAGTAATATTCATAAGTAGGTAACTGTCAACTCAGTCTGCTGTGCTAGGAAAAGACAGATCATCACATATTCCATTGAGTTGAGGTGGGGGTGGCAGCACCTATAGTGCTGACCTTTCCCTGAGCTTTCCTGTCTCTGACTCCCATTGCTCTTACTCATCCCCAGATGGGTTTCCTCAGCTTCTCCAATGTTCTTACAGCTCCTCAGCTGGAGTGTAAGCCACCTGAGGGAGAGACTGAGTGTCATTCCTCTTCGGATTCCCACAGCACTTGGCATAGTTTTGATTACAAAACTAGGGCCGGATAGAAACAGATTGATTGG
Source organism: Myotis brandtii (assembly GCF_000412655.1). Classification (NCBI taxonomy): domain Eukaryota; kingdom Metazoa; phylum Chordata; class Mammalia; order Chiroptera; family Vespertilionidae; genus Myotis; species Myotis brandtii. The sequence continues at coordinate 755,416 of NW_005366486.1, read as the reverse complement.
TTGTGTGTAGAAGATTCAGTGGGAAGGAAGGGGAAAAGGTTAAAGAGAGCACTTGGAGAAAACAACGTTTTTGAAGGAATAAGAATTGTCTCCTGGGGAGAGAAAAAGACAGGTGGTTTTATGTGAGTTTATTTCAGTAGGAAAAAATAAATAAATGAGCAACCTTTGCACCATTTGAAATCTGCATCTCACTAGCTAATGTAAAGTAATCTGTCCTATTTGTAAAATGAAATCCATGCAAAGATAATAACACACTTTGTACTAAATCTATCGGAAGAAGGAAAAACAAAATTTTCTCCATTTGCTCAACTCAGCCTGGAATATAATACACAAAATTGTAATTCAGAGCACATTATCTGTGCTACTATTTATCTGCGGAAACATTAGTCCAGGAATATTTTTCTACATTTTCATATAGAGATATATCCCTGAAGAATCATACATACATTCTCAGGGGAACTGGTTTACACCAAGTCTTCAAGATGTTGACTACCCATTTGAGTGATGAACTAAACAAAAGGTCACTTATATTCTTCCTTTATTACCAAACAGCCTTTGATAATTGAAAATATTTGTTAACCTTTCTTTGTCTCAATTTTATCACCAAAATGAAAGAAGAATGAAAGTGCTTTGAAGTAGATGTGTGGCTGCACACATTTGTGAGATTCTTTGATATTCTCCCATGGCAATGCTATTGGAATCATTAAAACTTAGTGAACCTTGGGAATTTGAATCCTTTAATACACTAAAGGTAAAGTAATCAGATTAATGGATTTTCCCCCTTAGTTAATCTTATCAAGAGTCTGCCCTGTTCAGGATCAGTTGTTTTCCACTTTGCTATTGAAATAAAAACTGACTTGAGACTTTGGGTAGAGAAATAAAAGCAACCTTCCTAATTATTCCCTCTGTGTAGTCCTCTGAGAGTACAGCTGATCCAGGGTTAAACTTATTCTTTAACTAATTAAACTTTTTCTTTAATTAAGCAGCCCTAATGACCTTACTTTTTAGAGACTGGCTTCACTACAATAAAAATAATTTTTTTATATTTTCACAGAGTTGGTGAGTGACGACCATAAAGGTCTTAAGAAATTACTTTTAGCCTATGAAACCTTTAGGTAAAGGGTAGTTAGTGAAGAAAGTGGAAGAAAATTGGGTTGGAGCAATCCCTGTGCTGAACTGTTCAAAACCCAGACTTAGGTTGACTTAAATGCATCAACAGGGGCAGGGCTCTGTGAGTCGTGGGGATCATGGAGGGAACACCCAAACAGGTCTGCACAAGTCCTTACTCCTTGCAGCTCGAAGCATTGAAAGGGACTGGATGAGTTGATTAAATCCCATGACAAAATTGCCATTGTTATTTTATGTGCTATGAATATATAAAATAACAAACCCATCTGTTACCCTGAGGTGATTTAATTGTGCTTTAAAATATTCAAATAAATCTCGCCCAAGTTACCAGCAAAAATCTTGAGCATGGGGACTAAAAATGGTAGGTTTTTTGTGTGCATTTGCAGAATGCTGTATGGATGAATGAATGAGAGAATAAATTAAATAATAACTCAAGCCCTGGCCGGTGTAGGTCAGTGGTTAGAGTGTTGGCCTGCACACTGAATGGTCTTAGGTTTGATTTCCGGTCAGGGGATTGTGCCTGGGTTGCAGGTTCAATCCCCAGCCTTGGTCAGGGCACGTGTATAGGGCAGCCAGTCAAGGTGTATCTCTCACATCAATGTTTCTTTCTCCCTCTTTCTTTCTTTCTCTCTCTCTTTTATTCCCTCCCTTCCACTCTTCCTATAAAGCAATGGAAAAAATATCCTTGGGTGAGGATTAACAAAAAAACAAAAAAAGGGAGTAACCCAAGTCAATAAATGGTATTTACCTGATTCAATATCCTCATTTTGTAGATCATCAGAAAGGTGAGGTCTAGAGAGATTAAATGAAATACCAAAGCTCATACATGTATTTTTTTCAACAAGCCTTTACTAAAGGCCTACCAGGTGGCAAGGAAACTGGGCTATAAAGATAAAACTGCTTTTCCCTGTGAGCACATTCTCCTGGGATATTTCTGACAAAACATTTATCATTGACTTTCGTCAGCTGTAGGTTAAGTTTCTAGGTTCCCACATCAGAGGCCTGGAAAACATTGCTTTTTTAAAAAAAATTATCTTTACTGTTGAAGGTATTATAGATGTCTCTCTTTTCCCCTGCATTGAGCCCCTCCTTCCCACTCTCTCCTCATCTCCAGGCCTTCTCTGCACTATTGTCTGTGTCCATGGGTTATGCATATAATATGCATATAAATTCTTCAGTTAATCTCTTCCATTCCCCCCACACCCACCCTGCTACTTCCCTCTGAGATTACACAGTCTGTTCCATGCTTCCATGTCTTTGGATCTATTTTTCTGGTCAATTTATTTTGTTCATTAGATTCCACATATAAGTGACATCATGTGATATTCATCTTTCTCTGACTCACTTATTTTACTTAGCATGATCTTTTCCAGGTCCCTCCATGTTGTCTCAAGGTTAATAGTTCATTCTTTTTTACAACCGCATAGTATTCCATTGTGTCAGTGTAACACAGCTTTTTTTATCCAGTCATCTACTGACAGACACTTGGTCTATTTCCAGATCTTAGCTGTTGTCAATAACACTACTATGAACAAAGGGGTGCATACATTCTTACTGATTGGTATTGCAGGCTTCTGAGGAAAGCCTTGGTTTTACTTTTCATCAGTGACAAAATAAACAGATCATTAAATCCAGTCAATCTCTTCTGTAATAACCAAAGTAAGATTTCACACACTAATCAGGAACCAGAAACCAGGGTGCAACTACCAGAGCATTCTGCCACCAAAACTGATGGACAGCAATTAGGATGGAGACAAAGGGTTGGTTTGCCACCTTTCTAGAAAAGGAGATTAAGGTGAAGGCTGGGAATGGGCAAGAAAGTGAAAAATGGAGGATTTGCTATAAAAAGCATTTACATTTTTACCTCAAGGGAAAAATTTGTTTTATTTCTTATATGGATGAACAATTAATGTAAAACATTCCAGGCAAGTATGTTAAGTCAAACCTCTCTGAAAGAGTGGAAGAAACGTTGCAATAGGCCTTGATTAAACAGAATGTCAGGGAGAAATAGTGTAACCAAAATCATAAAACTACTGCTGATGTTTTGGTTTCTCCCTGGGAGGGAGAGTGAGAGATGGGGGAGAAAACATCGCTGAAGAAAGAGAAAAGAGAAAAGGACAAAGCAGTTGTTCTGGAGATAAATTTTAGTTCCACATGAGCTAAAACTTTCATAATGACAAAAACAACTGCCTGCTGCCCCTGCTTTATTTGGGTGGCTGGTCAACCCTGCTCTGCTTCATTCTCTGGAGTGGCTAAGCCCAACAATCCCATTCCTTCCTGGGCTATAGTTTTCATGATAACAAGAACTGTCCAGAAAGGAAGATGCCATCTGCTTAGAGAGGAATGTGACTCCTGGCGGGACATCTGCCATCTCCAGTCTAGTTACCCAAGATCCTCAAGAAAATCAGATGCTTTGGTCAAATGGAAAATAGTGACTTGTATTCTAGGATGTTGCTTGCTACCTTCTTGCCAAGTATCCTGATCACAACTCTACTTTCAGACTCTTGATTTGGCAACCGAATATTTCCCCCCTGAAATATAGCTTCACTATGGAAATAAAAATTGATTTAGATAAATGTGCAACCTTAAAAAATCAAAGGTTAACTTTCTTTACTCTCTACATCCTACTGTACTGTGCATGGCCTTGCAAACCAGCACTAGTCGAGCCCGTTTCCCTTATGAGTCTCATTCCCTGTGGCAGATTTCCAGTTTATTTTTTCAAATCCAAGTTGCTTACAGGCTGAGATTTCAAAGCAGGCTGCTGTTCCTGGTGTCTTTGTGTAACTTTGGTTTTAGTTACTAAGGAAACACTTCTTTGTCATTCTATACTGTAAACTCTTTAATTCCTCCTTCTCCTAATTCTTAAATAATCCATTTAAACAACAAGAGAAAATACTATGAGAGCATTCCATAAAACATATAACTTGCAACCCGATATATGAAAAAAGCATATATATAATTTAACTTCAAAATCATATTAATTGCCGTGAGGAATTCTAATTCAAGTACTCCGTGTCGGGTAAATAGATGGATAGAGGCTGCATATGACAGGTAGATAAAGCTAGCACACGCATCATGATCCTGCAGTTTATCAGAGTAAAGGAAGATAGCACAGACAAAGTCAGAGGCTGGTACAAAAATTTAAGGCGAAAACTATCTGAGCTTGCAAGAAAATGCAGGCAGAATTTAATTTTACACTAATTCTAAAATACTTTGTTCCAAAATGTTGATTCAGAATGCAATTATTCCTTCCCCAAACATTGACTGAGATTAGACCTTGTTCAATACACTATTTGGAATACAATATGTTACATCTCCCGCCCCAGAGAGAAGAGCACATGTACAGAAATAACCACAGAACAAAAATAAAATACACTAAGGGCTAAGAAAGCCATAAAGTGCTATGAGAGATGGGCAGGAATCTACTGCTGGCTGGGGTGTTGGGAGAAGCCCTAATGTAAAGAGAGCCATTTGTGTTGGGCCTGTTACCAGTGGAACACCCAAGACGGTGGCTGTGGGAACACATACTTGAAGACATAGTGTCAACACTGGTTCTGCTACCCAGTGTTACGTTCTATCAAGCTGGCCAATGTGCTAGGGGAGGTGGATAGAATATAGCCAAAAACAGGCCAAGGAGTTTGAGTTTTGAACTTCAATACATTAGCAATGGGGAGAGTTTAGTGTTTCTAGTTGGGCTGGAGAAATAAAATAGTGCAGAGTAGAAATTCAAAAGTAGAAAGTAACCTATTCTTTACCAGGTAGAATGCCATACTCCCAGTCCTATCAAATCCAACTTGGGATCTGCACAATGTGGTGTCCAATAAGCCACCATAATGCACAATTCAGCAAAATCATAAGTCAATGCACAGACGTTGATTAAGGCTTTGTCTGAAAGTAGGCAGGAGTTTTCATTTCATCAGACAAAATTAAAAGCCAGATTAAAAGTGCCTACAAAAACATCCCAACTAAAATTTTAAATTTACACATTCTTAGAGGAGGCCTTTTTAATCATCTCTACAGACCTACCACCTGAAAGTCTACTTTCAAAATCCTGCTTTGATTGGAATCAACCAGGATAAATCAGAGAATTACATGGGGAGATGGGAGTGAGGAGCAGTGTTATCACAAAGAACCACATTAAGGCTAGGCAGTTCTCCTTTAAGACTCCAGGGTTGATATTAACATCAGGGCGAATACTAATCCAAGGGTGAAGGGGAATTGTAGTCCAATCATCCAGAAAAAGAACCATGAATGAGTCATCCAAGCAAAAAAGTGGAAAACATATCAAATGTGATACACAGAGTGAAAAAAATAGAAGATTGTGTCTACTTTTAAAAAACAGTAAATAGCCTGAAGCAATTCATTTTATCTCAAGGCACCTGGAAAACATATCAAATGTGATACACAGAGTGAAAAAATAGAAGATTGGGTCTACTTTTAAAAAACAGCAAATAGCCTGAAGCAATCCATTTTATCTTAAGGCACAGAATGGAGTAGGTCACCATATTGAAAAGGCCAGGCAATGGCACACTGCAAGATACCAGATTATTTAAACAGTATGAAGATGCCAGTTTATATCAGTTCAGAAAAAAAAGTATTAATGTCAAAATAAAGCAAAACAGACACAATGGCTGTAGTCAATTTAAGCTCAAAATGCATGCCCAGAGGATGAAATGATATGATGGTGACTCTCACTGCATTATTTAGTCTCTTGTCAGGCCTCATTAGACCAGCCAGATGCAGAGCTGTGGGAAAGCATCACTCCCAGTGATGGCACCTGTCCTTTTGGTGAGGAATTCAGAGGGGCAGCTGGTCTTTGTAGTGAGACCTCTGAATTTTCCATCTGGCCAGCCTGCTCTCGAGGTTTGCCTGCTTCCCTTAGGGGTGTTTATTTGACCATGAACTTTAATTATGGGAACAGTACATGCTTTCTTCTTAAGATTACCTGCAACAGTTATTGAGAGACTATTATGCAATAGATACATACATCTTACTTGCATGCCTGCATGCATACATACACACATACATACTAATCCCTTTAGTATGTATCTAAATGCACAACCTTCAATCTTTCCCTTCTCTCCAATTCAGAGGGGCAGCTGGTCTTTGTAGTGAGACCTCTAAATTTTCCATCTGGCCAGCCTGCTCTTGAGGTTTGCCTGCTTCCCTTAGGGGTATTTATTTGAACATTAACTTTATTTTTTTTGGAATAGTACATGCTTTCTTCTTAAGATTACCTGCAACAGTTATTGAGAGACTATTATGCAATAGATACATATATCTTACTTGCATGCATGCATACATACATACACACATACATACTAATCCCTTTGCACAACCTTCAATCTGTCCCTTCTCTCTCTATTTTACTCCCTATTTTGCCACTCTAAAATCTCCAGAATTAACCTGTATCTAGGAAAGAGAATTATATGACTGGATCTTCTATCTGATGTGGATACTCTTATATGTATTATATGTTTGCTTTTCTATGCCCACTCAGAACCTCTCTATCCCTCAATGACCACCTCAAATCTGGCCTCTTCATGGAAATTTTCCCAAAGGCACTATCTCTCCCTGAATTCCAACACTCATTACCCTCACTGTAGTAACTTGGTCCTTCATTATAACCCATCATATATTACTTTCAAATTGTCATATTATGCAATTCCATATTCTCCTATAACTCACCATAGCACCCAGAATCTTATCTAATAAAAGAGAAACAAGCAAATTGACCATACCTCCAATACACTCACAGGCCACGCCCACAATCCATGCCCACAAACCAATCAGAGTGACTATATGCAAATTAACCCAACCAAGATGGCGGCCAGCAGCCATGGAGCTGGAGCAAGCAGGAGGCTTGATTGCCCCGGCTATGGAAGAAGCCAAGCTTCCCGCCTGCCCTGGCTGGCTGTAGCCTCCGCTAAAGGCAACAACATTTTAATTATAGAAGATAAATAAATCCCAGATACCTGCTTCCAGCCAGCCTCTACTGGGAGCTTGGGTGGCTGGGGGCTGTGGCCAGCCTGCAAACAGCCATCAGTCCCTCACCCAGGATGGCCACACACTATGGGGTGAGGGCCCCCGCTGGGGGGCTTGGCCAGCCTGCAAACAGCCATCAGCCCCTCACCCAGGCTAGCCAGACACCCCAGCAGGGACCACCACCCTGAAGGGACTGTGGCCACCCTGCAAACAGCCATCAGCCACTCACCAATGCTGGCCAGGCACCCCAGCAAATCCCCCTCCCTGAAGGGGGTGTGGCCAGCCTGAAAACAGCCATCAGCCCCTCACCCAAGCTGGCTAGGCACTCCAGCAGGACCCCCACCCTGATCCAGGACACCCTTAAGGGCAAACCAGCCGGCCCCCACCCATGCACCAGGCCTCCATCCTATATAATAAAAGGGTAATATGCAAATTGACCCTAACAGCAGAAC
>NW_005366486.1:629489-747756 GCF_000412655.1 Myotis brandtii | reverse complement strand
GCCCCCACCCATGCACCAGGCCTCTATCCTATATAATAAAAGGGTAATATGCAAATTGACCCTAACAGCAGAACCACTGGGAATGACTGGTCACTATGACACACACTGACCACCAGGGGGCAGATGCTCAATGCCAGAGCTGCCCCCTGGTGGTCAGTGCGCTCCCACAGGGAGAGCTCTGCTCAGCCACAAGCCAGGCTGATGGCTGACAGTACAGCAGTGGTGGTGGGAGCCTCTCCCACCTCCTCAGCAGAGCTAAGGATGTCCAACTGCTGCTTAGGCCTGCTCCCCGCTGGCAAGTGGACATCCCCTGAGGGCTGCCGGGCTGCCAGAGGGATGTCTGACTGCTAGCTTAGGCCCAATCCCCCATGGAGCGGGCCTAAACCAGCAGGTGGACATCCACCGAGGGGTCCCAGACTGTGAGAGGGCACAGGCCGGGCTGAGGGACCCTCCGGAGTGCACAAATTTTTGTGTACCGGGCCTCTAGTGGTATATATTAGTCATCCAATAATACATATTCATAAACCCTAAAATTTCTTTTTTTAAGAAAAATTAAGGGCTGCAAAAAACCTGGTTTCAAGTCTTAAATGCTAAACCTTAAGGTCTATCTACATGGCTTTTCATGTCAGCAAAGTTTTGTGCCAATTATCTATGAAATGCTAAATAACTCTCAGTGGGGGAATTGTGCTAAATATAATCATGGGCTATATGGACTTCTTTCATTATTTAAGCCAACAAGTATATATTAAATGCAAACTATGGATGAAAAGCAGGAAATCTTTCCCTAGGATTTTCTTACAGACACAATATGAGTACACATTTAACAACAGTGTGACTTTTTTGAAGAAGATTCTTCTTTCAGGACATTTTGTTTAAATTTTTTGCCAGTCATGCTTAGGAATCTGTGGCTCCAAAGCTGAAGAACTTCAGGAATGTTTGTTTTTCTTTAATCAAATAAATGTGCAGCTTCTCAAATGTAAAACAGTGAAGGAAAAAAGGGAAAGTCCTCTCACCAAATCATCTGACTGACTCTGGTGATTATCAGGACCACGGACAGTACCCTCCCCTCCTAGGACACAGAAGGCAATGCCAAAATTAACTCTAAATACATGCATAATAAAGCACATTCAGCCTTCTAAAGCTTCAACGGGAATGAGAAAATCATCCCAAGAGCTGAACTCTAAGCTAGTGAAGATAAGAAATTACCCTTCACAGCATAAATTTAAAAAATCAAAACTGTAATACCTTGCGCATATAATGACAACTTCTTTTCTTTCATAACAACAAATATCACAAACAAGATAGCAGGTGGTAGGTGTGCTCTGAGAAAGAAAAATATTAAAGTTTCATGAAAAGTCCTTTGGAAAAGAGTTGGTTTCAAAAGGAAAAGTGCTATAAAATACATAGAATATTACACCTATCATGACAGGTTTGCTGTAGAGCAGCGATTTTCAATTGGTGAGCCACAAGAATTTTTAAAACCTGCAATACCTGACTATTTAGTCAGGGGCACTGACCTCTTTTCCCTTAGATTGTCAAATAAAAAAATGACATCAGCCAACACAATAGCTGTCCAGTGTGAATGGCCTATCTATTGAACCATAAATATATAGATTATGTAACAGAGATGCATCTTTTTTTTTTAGCTGTCTTGTAATTCCTTCCCACAGATCTAACACACAGTTCTGTGAATAAAGGAAACAACATATTTATTCTATGAGATGCATCTTATTAATCATATTACATAATAAGGATCTGTCTGATTGGTTAATTCTTGGTACCATAAATCCTTATATACAGTATAGACAACTGCTTTTTTTTTTTTAAAGTCAATTTGGAACAAAAAAGGTAGGTAATTGCAGTGTTGTTTTTTGTAAGTCAAATAAAAAAATGACATCAGCCAACACAATAGCTGTCCAGTGTGAATGGCCTATCTATTGAACCATAAATATATAGATTATGTAACAGAGATGCATCTTATTAATCACATTACATAATAAAGATCTGTCTCAAAATTATACCTATTTTTGTCAGATTGGAAAAAAATATATTTTGTTTGTGCCGCAGAATTTTAGTAATTACTGCCATAAATCCTTATATACAGTATAGACAACTGCTTTTTTTAAAAAAAGTCAATTTGGAACAAAAAGGGTAGGTAATTGCAGTGTTGTTTTTTTATAAGTCAATCAAAATTATAACTATTTATGTCAGATTGGAAAAAATATATTTTGTTTGTGCTGCAGAATTTTAGTAATTACTGTATGTGTGCCATGAGATGAAAAAGGTTGAAAATCGCTGCTGTAGAGAAAAAAAATATAGCAGCTTACAGAGAATATACCTATCATGACAGGTTATTATAGAGCAAAAAATCAGCTACTTTGAAATTCCAGATATCACCAATTATAAACACCACTGGAGAAAAATTGTTCAGAATCAATATATCTTATAGCTGCATCTTCATCTATACATTTTTGTGGACTAGATTGATCAAAATAACCGAGGCTATCTTCCCTCCCGTTTTCTTGCCGTCCCTGAAATCCGCTCTGCTGCCAACTCTAATCCACCCCCATTTTTATTTAAAAGCCATAGAGTCTAAAAGTAGTAAAATTGAATGGAGATTTCAAAGGCTGGCCAATTTCCTTTTCTTCTCACCTCTGAAGATAAATGTGCACACAGTGGTAAGGAATATAAGCTTTGCCGAGATGTACAGGAAAATAAAGAGACATCACTCTTTTCTCTGGGGAGAACTGAAGATTTATTAGGAGGCAGCATATTGGGCAGCCTTCTGAATAGCTTATAATTTCTTTTGTGACATTCCCTTTCCCCAAGGGTTTCATCACGCAGACTTCTTTCCGCTCTCCTTGCTGGATTCAGACACTGCTCATAAGCCTGATGATGAAGGAACTCATCCACAGAAAACTATAGGGGCTGCCTGCCTGTGAAATTACAACTAAATGGAGAAACTGCACCTGTAACAACCACTGGAAGGGGGGAAATCAAAATTTGTATCCATGTCTATAAATGCTAAAATATTCAAGAAAAGTGTTTGTTTGTGATGTGCTTCATTAATAGACTGTTTTGAAATTAGATTTTAGATTAGATTAGATTCAAATTTGACCCCTGTATTTGGGCCCTATGCCAGGCATTGTACTGGAAGCATTCATATGTGTTATCTCATTTAACCTTGAAACCCTTTTTTTAAAAAAATATATTTTATTGTTTTTTATTTTTGTACTGGAAGCATTCATATGTGTTATCTCATTTAACCCTGAAACCCTTTTTTTTAAAAAAAATATTTTATTGTTTTTTGTTTTACAGAGAGGAAGGGAGAGGGATAGAGAGTTAGAAACATTGATGAGAGAGAAACATTGATCAGCTGCCTCCTGCACACCCCCTACTGGGGATGTGCCCGCAACCAAGGTACATGCCCTTAACCGGAATTGAACCCGGGACCCTTCAGTCCGCAAGCCAATGCTCTATCCACTGAGCCAAACTGGTTAGGGCTTAACCCTGAAACCCTTTGTAGGAGAGCTTTTCTCTCTACTTCACCGTTAAGAACGCTGAGTCTCAAAGAAGTGAGCCACAGCACCAAGGTGAAGAGCAGGGATAGAACTTGAACTAGAGGTTTAGTGGTAATAGAGGACAGCATCACACATCAAATTTCTTCTTGAATTTGTTGTGGAATATGAAAATGAAGAAGGAAGGAAAAAGAGGTGCTTTCTCAGAGGAAGAAAGAAATCAGGCTCATAATTACTCAAAGTCCTTCTTCTCTGCGCCTTCACTATTAGTGCCTGGCAGCTGCTGGGCCACTGAGGGCTGTTCCATCTTAAACAAACAGAGATAAACGCCTCACCACTTAACTACCACGCTCTGTTCTCCAAACAGCAGGTGTCACTAGAAACTGACTGACCAGCGTATCATGCCCACTGCTTGTTTGGTAAGTTCATATGAATAATACACCTAACTCCTACCTGTCATGCAATGTATCATTCACATCTTGCTGTGCTTCAGTTTTCTGAACTTTTTCTGATGAGTACTAAAGATAGAGCGTGAATAATCCTAGAATTAGAACAAGCCAAGGGTTATGAATAAACCCTAGGTGCTATGCTTTTGGAAAGAATTATGAGGGCTAGGGCAAAACCTTTATAAAATAATGAATGTCCAACTTCCACTTCCGTGTAAAAGACAAAAAGGCCCATTATTTATACTTAGTGTTATTTTGAGCTTTCTAGTTAAAAAGGAAAAAGAGACCAAGGGAAAAGTTAATGTATCACCCTAAGAGGCCTGGCCCTCTATCTGCTGTTAAGTGAGAAATGAGGCAGTGCTCTCTGGCAACATGCGGAGGGTCAGATAAGTGTATCATGCAGATTTGCAGTAAAGATACTGGACAGTATTTTCAAAAGAATAGCATACTGACCGCGACTGAAGTACCCGAGATCAAAGTACAGAAGCAAACTTGAAATATGAAGACTGAGCATACTCCTGAGGAAAGAAACACATCCCATGGCCTTCGAAGGAGCCACTCATAACTGAAAACGAAGCAAATCCTTCAGGGGGAAGAACTCATGAGTCATTCCCCTCCTCTCCGCAGAGGTACTGAGGTATGTGATCTGTTGGATGGCCTGAGATAACTTTAATAGCAAGTCTATAGATTTAAAAATATATTTAAAAGATAGTTCACACTTAATTTTATTTCTGCTGAGATGAATGTGCTGCAAAGTTGGATTAACTACAATGCTCTGTGAAATAATTTTCTTCATGAATCAATCTTTATAGTTCAATTGCTTACAAGGTTTACGCAGAAATCTTTATAATACCAAAGAATGTTTAGTTTGAAAAGAGCACCTATAATTTGACTAGCATAAAAAAGAAATAACATGGCTATATAAACAGGATATTTATGTCTAAGTAACAGAGTAAGAGTTTGAATATGTTAGACACGTTGTAATTGGTTTGTTCTCCTGGGCGCCCTCCTCTTCCGACTTCAGAGTACATAACATTAGAACAGACAGGCAAAAGCCAGCTCTGTGAAGGCACCAGCTGCACCTGTTACTCCAGACTAGCAAAGCGAGGTTAATGCAATCCCCCACGAGAGACGTCGGAGTGGCTCCGGATTAATTAATCACAGCAGGAAGAAGCCCGGTTGCCAGGGATGTTGCTAAGCTGCCTCCACAAGATGGGCTAAGAGTCACTTCCCTTCCTTAGGAATGAAATGGAGATGTGATTCCAAATGTCAAATTTTGTATTTATAATCAATAATCCTATTGTCAGATCATTTACAACAATTGTGTTTATGCAGCTGGCACTGACAGGAAACTCAATTTATTATCCCAGGGCTGTTTGAAGTTCTATACACGCTGCCAACATGCATTTGTATGTGCTGGGTCCCTCCGCAGTTTCTCTTTTCCTGAGAGGAAGGGTTCACGGAGTTTACCAAGGAGCCCGACCAGATCATAAATCACAGGGAAGCAATGCCTGATAACTGAATCTGAGTTTCCTCTGAAGCTCTCGTGTGATGAAGATCTGAGGGGCTCTGTGACCAGCACAAAGGAAAACCCATCACAAGTTCTTCCCATCAATCGCTGGCCTCTCTGTTCTGGAATCGGGACCATTGTCTGCGGGTCCTTCAGCACTTTCATCCCCCTTTGTCCTCAGAACCAGGGAGGCTGCAGCAGGAGCAGCAACAAAGGGAACGGCTACCAACTTCTGACTCTCTGCCCGAGATATGTCCTCAATTTGTTTAAAAGTAGGGAAATTTAAACTACCTAACTCAAATATTCTGTGAAGGGGAAACTGCAAGCATTTGAGAATCAGGAAAACAGCCTGAAGATCTGCTATGACAGACAAAAGTATGGAAATTAGAAAAACCCAACCAACCCCTAGCTCCCCCAGGAACTGTGGATGGTCACTGGTTATTACAAATCCATTCCTAAGTACCAGGTGCCATCAAATCAGACCACCTTGGAGACTTAAGATCCTGGTTCCATCCCTCTTCCTGCAGAGATGCTGCAGAGAGGCAGGGAGGAGAAGATGCTGCTCCCTCGTGCAATCTTGGTCTCAGCACGGACTTTCATTGCTGCTATAAAACTCTGCATACAGTATCATCGGGGAACCAGACTGGATGCGATCCAATTTGCAGTGCTTTATTAAGCTGCTTCCCAAGCTCTCCCCCTCCACCCCCCAAACAAAAGTTATTACAACTGGGAGATAAAGCTGATACTTTAAGTGCACTGTTTAGTTTCATTACAGTCTTGCCTATGAGAAAAAAACCTTTCTAACAGGGTCTTCTAACAATATAAAAATCACACATGTGCCAGAAAGAATGCTGAACTAAACACCACATCACTTCTAAGCTGATAATGCCACTTTTCTATAATTACACAACTGAAAAAATAGATGAAGAAAAACTGTTGAAGAGTTTTTCTTTTACTGCAGCAAAACCATTTCAAAGAAAAGATAAACTCAGAGAACTATTACGAAAGTTGTAAAAAGCCAAAGAAAGCTTGGTAAATAAGGAAGTTTTAAATTACTGCTCACATAAAAGTAAATGTTACTGTCCATCACTGCTCTGGGGGGGGGGTATGCTTTGCATAAGGAGCACTTAGAGTCTAGGAGGAAAAATGCCAACCATTACGATTACAATCCCAACTCCACATCATTTAGGAGAGATAGCTTGCCTTCTGATCTGCCTCCCTGAGCATAACCATTTAGTAACCACATCCAGAGCATTTATTTTTTTTTATTTCAAATCCTGCCAGAACTTAAAAGTTCATTAAACAGAATGGGCCCGAGTATCTGCAGACAGGCCGGCTGACAGCCTCCTTTGCCTGTGGTTGGAGCCCAGGTGTCCGAAAAGCTTCGGAAGCAATGTTTTCACTGAGCTGCAACAGCCCACACCCATTAAAACAATGAACCATGAAGAGTCAGACCTTTTGTTTAAAGTGTTGATTGTTTAAAAGTTATTAGAAGAATGTTCCCTCATCTCAAGGCAGCAGGTCAGAGAAAAGCAAACATCTTATAAATCTACCCTCTGACAGCCATACTTGCAATTTTTTAAAAAGCTCAAATGGTGAAAACAGCTGTGAAAAAGTCATTTCTGTCTTTTATTCTTTAATAGAAATTGTTCTCGCTTTTAAGTTAGTTTGCCATACGGAGGGCTATAAAAATGTAATTTAGGGAGGAGAGGGTGGTTGGAAGGTTCCTGGCCAGGCAACAGGGCACCTGTGTAAGCCACCAGGTGGCCATGTGACCTCAGCCAGGTCACTGAGAGGTCGGCCCAGGAAGCTGCACTCGGGTAACGTTTGGTGTTTCGCTTGTATTCTGATGACAAAGTGAGATAATGTATGAGACAATGAATGTTTATACCAATGTAATTGTAATTCATGTAGATACTATTTAATTCTTTTTTCCATTCATCTTCATGTGAACTGCCAGCTCTACTCACCCTTAGTGTCAAATGTCCATATACAAATCTAAAGAAAAGCGTGTGTGTGTGTGCACACATACACATGCATCTGTACACATACTTGTGCATGAATGTATTTCCCACATGTGCTTAATTAAGATAACTGGAACTGAAGGGAGCACAGCTGATGACAAGAAAACTCCGCAGGGGTGCAGTGGGAGCAACCGGGAGCTCTGGTGCAACATGCAGTGAAAACAAACGGAGGGCTCAACTACCAGACTGTAGCAGCTACTTAAAAATTAGGATTCATTTTAGAAACACTCGCAATTGGAACAGCCTTTTATCTCCATATTTCTTTTTGTTTTTAATAAGTATTCCTCTTCCTTAACATAGAGGACATTCTCTTCTTTTTTACTCTTTAAGTGCTTCTTACAATTCCAAAAATTCAAATCCAGCACCGAAACTATAAACTGAGTTCTCCGGATAAATCAGAACATAGTTCCAATGCAACTCATTAACGAGAATCCACCAAAGTAGATAAACTATGTATGTTCCTAAGTCACTCCGGCCTACACACATTCTCCACATATTCTCTGTCCCCTGCCTCCCTCCCTATCTGTCTCACTCACTCACTCACTCACTCACACATTCACTTATACACAGAATCACAAATGAAAAACATTGCAAACATGGAGTGCTGAGTGCTGTACGTTCTGTTATGCTGAATGAGAACAAACTCATTTCCCATGCAGTTGAAAGTAAATGTCACCCACTCTCTCACATGCAAAATCCTGTTTTATATTTGTTTTGGTGTCAGAAGTGTTAGAATAACCAGTGTGCAAAAATATTTGCAATGGTTTGGGTAGAAGAGAGGAGGATGGGGAGGGAAAAGAAAGTATTAAAATCAGAGCTAACCTTTATCATAGAAATCCTCTCCTTGCTACTAAGAACTCTAATGGAATTTAGATTTTTCCAGAGAGATTACCTCAGTTGAGTTGCAACAGTGGCAAGTTTTAATTTTAACACCCTTCAAATATTTTCCTAAGACCCCCGAGGGAACAGGTAACCCCAATTTGAGCAGAATGGAAGGTTAGATGCCATTTTGCCGCTACTATTCAATGGGTTTGCTGAAATGTATCCTCTAAGAGAAGAACAGATGGAATCCAGGACCTCATAACATGGGGAATGGACAGTGATGGCTGGTTTTGAGCTGCCCTGAGAAGGGGAGCCAGAGTGGAGGGTGCAGTGTGGAAAGGAGCTGGCAGCGCTAGCCTACTTCCAAGAGATGCTGTGTTGGAGGGGATCTAGCCTGGAGGATGCGAGATCCACCCACCAGGGCCATGCAAAGTCAAGAGGGAGGTGACGTACCATCTAATGTACCCATTCAAAGCTGGGAGTGTGAGGGCAAGTTCCAGCCAGAGAGGGGCTGAGTAAGGCCAGGTAGGTCACGAGGGCCTGAGCGGATCAGGCTGCATTACAGGGTAACATTTGGTGTCTGTTCATTGAGGTGCTGTTGCAGATTGTCTCCCTGACACACTGACTTGGATACAGAAATTAACATGAGGAAATATGCTCAAAAGTAGGTTTGGTGATATAGCTAGATGGATCCACAGAATTGCCACCAGTAGGAGGAATGGAACCAGGCTTTTATGCCCTAAGAAAATTCATGGACTTGGGAAAGATGTCTTTCTTTACCTCATGGAGATACCCAGAGAGGGGAGCCGCAAAAAGCATGGTCCATTCACACTCCCAGAAGCTGGAGGAAAGAGGAGGGAGGTTTGCATAGTGCATCACAGCAGCCACAACAGGTGCTCAGCAGACAGCTAAGGCACTAGCCTAATGTACAGGTGGAGTTTAGGGCCGGCTGGGTCTTTGTGGGCACACCAGAGCCCAGGGCTCACTCAAATGCCTAAGGTCCAAGCTTTGGTGCCTGAAGGACAGAGCTGCACAGGTCCTCTTGCTTCCCCGCTGGTCCACTCAGAAATCATCTTATTAAAACACAAACCTTCATGATCTTTGAATAATCCATTATTTTACATCATCTGCATTGCCTTTGTTGCAGAAACAATAATAAGGTGGCCGTGGCCTGAATGTACTGTTGGAGGCATGAAGAAATGCACCCGGATGGCAATGAGCCATGCCCTCGTGCTCAGTTTCAGGTTGTCAGGCAAACTGAGCAAGACTCCCGAAACTAACTTCATGCATAAACATTTCAGAATACAGATAACCAGGAAAGACTCCTTCCCTAGGGTGCAACTAAGAGATTTGTAACTACCAAAATGGCGCACCATGAATTAACCAAAAAAGCCACTAGGGATGAATCTAAATGTGAAACAAGGCAATCTTGGACCATTTATATTCAAGTTTGACATCGGGGATTCAGTGATTCTGGATTACAGCTCTCCCTTGCTTGCTCAGTTGGATAATAAATGTAAACTGTAACACTATGTCATGGAATTGCAGCTCAAGGAGGAAGCAGTACAGACTTGAGGACTAACACTACTCAGTGAGGAATTCACAATTCAGTGAAGAGGCTGAAAATTAAATGCCTTGAGATCTTTCTAGGGATCCCTTCCAGCCTAAACAGAAAATAACTTAGAAATGTAAAGCACTGGGAACTAAAATTTTGTTATTGTTGTTATTTTAATACCTTTCTAAGCCCCTTTCCTAAATCTTTTCCTTCTTTGGGGCACTGTGAACCATTTTCACATCTCAAATCTACTTTGTTCCCCAGGTGCCCAGAAATCACTATTCAAAGAGATAACATGCTGATGTGGACAACATCCCGTTCTCCAGATTTCCCCTCCCATTCCCAATTAAAATCACATATCTCATTTCCCCAAGGACCAGCTCCTTATTAGGCAATTAATGAAATCATGAAAATTAAGGCATTGATGGCTATTGTTATATATGGGTCACCTATTCCAGATATAGACAGATACTGAAGTTTTATTCATCAGCCTTTTACTTCCTATTAAAGCATAGCAAGGAATGGAAAATGAAATAATAGCATCACAGTGCAGCCTGCAATCTCCTCCCTGCCCTGTTAGAAAGTGGGGTTGCTGTGGTTGGGTAAATTGACAATAACTTACAAGGCAGTTGCTTGAAAGTGACTGCATGAATGAGGGCAGGAAAAAAAGTGCATGTAATTTATAGAATGTGATTGATTAGCAGAGTAATGGGATGAACAAAACCCAGCACTTTATAATTATAGAAATTACTTAATAAATATTTATAACTTTCATTGATTCATTCAACAGATATGTATTACATTGAGAATCTAGCATTTGCTGTTAATAGGTACCATTAATTGTATATTCCAAAGTAATAATGAATGATGAAAACTGCAACAGCCAAGGTAGGTGTGTGAGAAAGGATATTCGGACAGAGGAACCTTTGCAAAGCATATCATCTTGCATATGTTCTGATTATTAGACTATAGTTTAACCCATTTGGCAAATCCTAAGATTGATATCCAGATATGGCATTTGCTGATGAGTAAAATAAGTGTCACTATAGTGTGATTTTATGGTTTTCCTTTTTGTAGAAGGTGGAATGAGAACAATGTCTCCTTACTTAATGAAAATACAATTAGAACACTCGGGGCTGTGACAAGAATTACTGTGTAAGGATAATGAATGGAAACTAAAGACAGAGAGTAAATTAAAATGTGATGATAGGGCTAATGAGATATGTCTTGTCCACCAGCCAGCAGATCCTTCTCACCCAACTCTGATTCCATTTTTAGGGAATGGTGGTTACAGGGAGATAATCTTAGTAGCCACTCCCCAGGAAAGGCAGCTAGACATCAATCTGTCTGTCCTCAAGAGAAAAAAGCAAGGAAATATCTTGCATCATCTCACCAGACTACCTGAGGACTAACTTAATTCCCATTTCCTAGAGAGCATCAGCCTCTCACCCAAATCCATGGAGTCAGAAACCGGCCCTGAATCCCGAGAAAACGTGCCTTCCTTAAAGAATGAATGGGCCTTCTAGTCACTGCTACTGAAGATATCATTGTAATAAGCCCCCAAAAAGTTACACAATAACCTTCAAATTAATATACAGTTGTCCCTTGAACAACATGTGTTTAAACTACATAGGTCAACTTAAATATGAATTTTTTCCAATAAATATATACAGTACTGTAAATGTATTTTCTTATCTTTATCATTTTCATAATTATATTTTCTTCTCTCTAGCTTACTTATTGTAGGAATGTTGTATATAATACACATAATATGCAAAATATGTGTTGGTAAGGCTTCTAGTCACTAATAGTAAAGTTTTGGGGAAATCAAATTATATAAGAATTTTTTACTATGTGAGGGTAAGTGTTCCAAATCCCTACCTTGACAAGGGTAAGCTGTACATACAGACAGTAGGTATACTGCAGGGGTGAGTGTATGAGTGTGAGTAAGTGTGTGTGTGTGTGTGTGTGTGTGTGTGTGTGCATGCTCTTGTATAGCCAAGTCCTCACATAATGTGGTCCCATGTCATTTTGTCATATGATGAAATGTCATAGGAACTTAACTCTTGTTTATATCAATTAGCTTATGATAAAATTGGTTTCATTATACATCATTGTTTAAAGTCACAGAACCTATGGATGATCTTAAGTGAGGGCATACTGTGTATATAAGGGTCAGATTATTTCATAAAAGATGTTATATATTTCCAAAATTCTTGCTTTTATAGAAATTATGCGAGATTGGTCTTATAAATACTTATTAATCTTAACAATGTAGTGGTTTAAGAGTACATGAAAGGCTACCCTAGCTAATTATAATTCTAGAAGAGTTGATCACATCCATCAATTATTTTAGGGCAAACTAATAAAATAGCTTTAAGCAAAAGAAAGACCAAAAATGACATTAATGAAGCAAAAGAACATAGCTATTCATTTCTAGATAGTTTCAGCTGTAGACCAATCATATTGGCAGGGAACAACACACAAGTTAAAATGTCTGAGTTTCAGAAAAAGAAGGTGCTATCAGGGTAAAACAGAAACAGGCAAAGTATGAATAAAAAGACCTACAATAAAATTGCAGTGGCCTCATGTGCCAGGATTAGGGGAATGTCCATAGAAGAATATGCCGGTCTGTATATTACCCTTGCCAATCAAAATCCACTTACTAGAAGCCAGAGATGATTTATGAGGGTGGGTAGTGACCCTTGCCAATCAAAATCCACTTACTAGAAGCCAGAGTACATGAAAGGCTACCCTAGCTAATTATAAGGGTGGGTAGTACTCTGGTTTTCTGAGATGCTAGCAGTACAGAACCACAGGAGGCCTCTTACTCCCAGTATTCTTAGGCAGATAGTAGAGTCCAATCCTCTTGCCAATGGTCTTAAATATATACTGGTTGAGTTTTAAAATTCAGCAAAAAATACCAGTACATTCCAGGAGACCACAGGCTTGAAAGGAAGGGAAAGACAGAATTAACACATCCTGAGAGCGTCCTATATAAAGACAGAATAGCACAGAAGATAAAATCAGAGGCCAGAGCCAGACTGCCACCTCTGCCATTAACAAACAGTGCCATAGGGTGTCAGATGTATTAAAGGAATCAATACTACTGAAGAGCATAGTAAATGCTCATTTTGAGTTAGCTATTGGTGTGGTTACTCTGCGCTGGCCCTTTCTTACATGTTTTGTGGTCTCTCTTGTTTCTAGTATTTGCTGTGTGCATCTGTTTACCTAGACTCTTCTAATTCCCCTAAAGATTCTCCCTCCTGCCTTCCTTAGTTCTTCTTGATTGACATCTCACCATTCCCAGGAAGCACTGCCTGGTCTCTCCAGACTAGACTAGGTACCTGCACTCCCATTTCACTGAGCCCTCCTACGGTACACCTAGCTATATGCCACTTGAGAACACACGTTCCATGCCCAGGGTCTAGCGCAGTGCCAGGCATTTACAAGGATTCCACACCTACTGGACTAATATGTTCTTCCACTGAATCCTTATAACAACCCCACAGAATGGGTACACTGTTATTTCCATTTTACAATTGAGACATATGAGGAATAAAAAAACTCAGAGAAGTGAATAAAGACTCAAGGAACCCGTGTCCTGACCAGGTGGCTCAGTGGGTTGGAGCATCATCCCATACACCAAAAAGGTTGTAGGTTCAATTCCCAGTCAGGGAACATACCTAGGTTGCAGGTTCAATCCCATTTGGGGCATGTATAGCAACCGGTCGATGTTTCTCTTTCACAACAATGTTTTTTCTCTCTACCCCAACCCCTCCAAATCAATTAAAAACATATCTTTGGGTGAGGATTATAAAAAAAAATCAAGGAAACCCTCATTGGTAAAAGCAGGATGTAGGATTTGAGTCAAATTTGTCTGAATCCATAGTTCATGTTTTTTCCTAAGTCTACCTGCCACATGAATATGACATATTACAAATTTAATGAGACTCATTTATAAAAGTCTATCAGGGCCTAGAATAACAATTCATGCAAAAAGGTTTGGTGTTCATTATCATCCTGGTTTCACTAAGGCAGATGAGCCAACTAGGCATAATCTTTAGAACAGTCATTCTCAAAGGGTGGTCCCTGGACCAGCAGCAGCAGCATAATCTGGGAATTGGTTTGAAATTCAGAACTACTGAAACAGAAACCCCCGGCAGGGCCTGCAATCTGTAACCACGTCCACCAGGTGAGTCTGATGCACACTCAAGTTTCAGAACCACCTTCTAGGTGTGCTCATTCATCGATACCTGCTGCCCGGCCAGACCAAGATGCACATCTAATGGGGAATACTGGGTGTTTGCTCAGGTCCTCCCAGTGATACAGGTGGGTGATTTTCTCACTTGATCACAGGCCAACAACCTAGTCAAGCTTTTCATTGAAGTTATGATTTCAGTAAAATATATTGGGGAATCATTTTTTTAATGATGTCATTAATTATTATAAACAGGCATTTTTAAAATAGGTTTGCTTTTCAAGAATTCCAACATTATAGTCATTTCAAGTCATTAGTTTCTTAATTACAGTATATTAAGTGCCATTTTTAATTCATTGGAAAATATTTACTGAGCATTCAGGTGCCAGAACTGCTCTGGGAGAGAGATGAAATGTGATGCCAAAGAAACAATTTCCCTGCCCACAAGCAGCTTAGGGTTAAAAACATTCCAAACACAAGCCAATATAGAAATTTATAGCAAATTTTGCTTGTGGAAAAAATTAAATATGCTTTTAAAATCAAATATCAAGTCATGTTCAAGAACCATATGTCTATGGCATTTTAATAATCATTATAAAAACAGAACAAAAGAATATGAAAAGAATTTTCAAAGTATTTATTTAAAAACCCAGTTAGGGCTTCCCATGTAACCAAGACACAGCAAGCACGCCCTACCCATCTCACTAATTACAGTGAAATAACCTGAACAGAGTACACATAGCACCTATCTGAGAACTCTGAAAAGTTAAACATTAGGTGGAGTGGAAAGAGCCAGAACTCAACGAATGACTCACAAGGCAATGCATTTCTTTTTTCTTTGTTCCTTCTATATTTGCTGGCTGAGACTTGAGAAGAGCAGAAATGAACAGGAAAATATCCAAGAGAAATCATCATATTTTGGCCAGAGGACAAAGGAAGGTGGCTTTTTGTAGCCCAGAGATTGTATCTTTACCTTTTTGTTTGTTTTTCAGTCTCCTGAGTGCATCCTTGGTGATGGAGATGCAGTGCAGCAAGCATTAAGATACCTAAAACTCGAGAGAAAGTCTTTCTCTCTGACCCAAGAAACTGGGAAAGAGGATTTCCGTGGGCAGAAGAGTGTGACGATAATCCCATTATCTTTATCTTTCCTCTTCCACTTTGTGATGGCAAACCCATTTGTGGAAAGCATGCAATAGTGTAGGTAGGTTAAAATCTGACTTTGTAGCCAGAACCAGGAAAAGGGGCTCTCCGAGAGCTGGAAAGTACAAGGGAAATCACAGAGGTGAAGAAACTGTAAAATGGAATCCACTAATCCTAGGATCGAGTCCTTCACTCACCTGCAAGATGCACATATTTACAACTGGCCTGAAGGAGCATAGCAAGAGCTTTGAGAACTAAACTAGAATATAGACTACCGCCCAAGTCCCAGAGGAGTGGCAACCTGCTTGCTCAAACAAAAAGAATCAACATTTATCAGAGTATTTTAACAAAACACAAAGTCTCACAACAATCAAAATGCCCAGGATGCAATCTAAAATTCCTCACCATAAAACATGAGGAAATTTTAACTCTTAATAAAAAAACACATTTCTGAGATGATATAGATGCTAAATTATCAAAGAATTTAAAGCAGCTCTTTTAATCATGTTCTATGTGTTAAGGACAAACACTCTTGAAAATAATAAAAAGATAAACCTCTCAATGAAGAAAGAAATTATATAAAGAACTAAACAGAAATTTTAAAATTAAAAACATAATAAATGAAATTTAAAATCCATTGTATAGGCTAAACAGAAGAATAGAGATGATGGAAGAAGGAATCAGTGAACTTGAAGATAGGTCAATAGAAAGTCTCTAATCTAAACACCGGGGAACAAACAGAATACAGTCTCAGAGACCAAAGAGAGAATACCCAAATGTTATTGAAGTTATAGAAAAATATAGGGAAGAGGGTGGAATGAATATATATAGATATGAAGAAATAATGGCTGAAAACTCCCCAAATTTGAAAAAAAAAAGTCATAAATTATCATGTTTAGGTTCAGTGAACCAAAAAAAAAAAAAAAATCAATAGAAACATATTTAAAAAAATAAAAGCTGCACTCATCATTTTCAACAATTTAGAGATCCTGTTAAGAAGGAGAAGAAAGGGAAGGATGATTATAGGGTAGACAAATAGCAGTGTTGATAGTTAGACAACTAGTCACAAATTTGGTATTAGCTGATCAGGGAATCTTATTTTAGAAAAGCAATTCCAGTCAGTGAAATTCAACAACAACATCAAAAAAATACAGAAAGAGCACTGGATCCCATCCACATATTTATAAAATTGGAGCTGTATTTGCATTGCCTCTAAAGGCAGTATGATACAACAGTTTTTACAAACACAGCTGTTTGAATGTATTCTAACAGACACTCCATTTCTGAACATTATAGAACCATCCTATCTTTAGAGTTTCAAGATTAACATTTTTGAACTAAATCCAATTTGAATTAACCATGGGTGTTTCTTCCCCTTGTTGGGCCAGAAAAAGAGAAACAAAGGACATGTGTTGTGGGCGGGCCCTCACCTCTCCATGGAGGACTTTGCTGGCTGGCCTGCCTGAGAAGCTTGGGTGCATGCGGGGATGAAAGATCAGTCACACCTTCACACATTTCAGAGGGCCACTCTTTAGAAAGAATCTCTCTCTGATAAAAGCTAGGGGGGAAAAACACCTTTTCACTACTTAACTGCTGTTAGCATTTTGTTTTCTGCCAGCACAAAAGCAAGTGTTGATGGGACAAAGTGTTTTCTCTTAATGGAATGGTGTCCTTTGAAATGCGGAGGTGTATACAAACACAGGCAAGGGGAAGAAAGCACTACTGGAGCTGAGCTTTGCCACTAACCAGCTATTAAAACTTGCACCAGTTGTTTCCTTTAGCTCCTGCTACTTTAGACAAACGTTGGAAAGTTCTGGAAGAATTCTCAATTGCTTCATATATAGAATGAGAACTAGAACACAGTGACTTTTTTTTTAAGAGTCTCAAACAGAACATGACCCCAGGTCTCCTACCCTCCAGGACAGCGCGTTTTCCATCTTACCAATGGTATGGTGCTTTTATGTCCAAAACCCAGTGTTCACCAAGGTCTCTCTAGCTGCTGTACAGAAAAGGGAAGACCAAAAGGCAAATAAGACACCAACATGCTGTCCCAGGTCTGTCACAACTAACTATGGAACCTTTGGCTCAGGTTCCTCAGCTGCAAAAGGAGAGGGCTGCCGTGAGCACTGACCCCCAAACATAGACCCTAAACTTTGTCAGATATTCCATCTTGCAGCAGGAACTGTTCTTGGACCTTCCTTTGGGAAATGTGATCAGTGCTTCCCAACTTTTCAAGTCACAAAGAGTATAGTAAGGGAAGATGTTAGCATTCTACACTGGCATAAATGATGAGGGTACATGGGCAGGAGGTGGATCCACCTGGGTGCCCCGAGGGCCAAGGGGAATCGGGAATCTGAACATCAGCACGTCTATAATTCCAGCCGCTGAAAACCAGCAGGGAAGCGGGAGCCTAACTGTAAGCTCAGATTTTTAATTCATTACTCGGCACTCTGGAACCTGCACTTCATGGTTCCTGTCAGAGCCAGGTCTGGTGGGGCAATTCCCTCAGGACCTCTGCTGCTGGACAGAGAATTGAGGAGGAGGGGGTTGAGGTGCAGGTGGCAGTCCTAACAGAGAAAGAGACTCAAACCAGACAGAAGAGCTGGCTACCCCACCAAGACAAAGGGAGTGAGACAGACCTCTCCTCCGCTCACTCCCCCACTCCTCACTCATTACCCTAAAACCAAAACCAGACCAAAACACAAAAAGAAAACTATAGAACAGCATCCCTTCTGCACACGGATGTAAAATGGAGATCCCACTTAGCTCACTGACTGCCCTTTTACAACTTCTCGTGGCCCAAATAGCATTTGCTGTTTGCTCACTTCAACCTGATTTCAGCCAGGGGAGGATTTTGGCTGATGAAGCACTACGGGGTGTTCTGGGTCTCTTGGCCCCAAGAGACAGTCCTGGTATGATCCAGTCAATATTAGATAAACAACCAGGGCTCATGGAAAGACACAGAGATGACAGAAGAGAAATTAAACAAAGAGATGGAAGACAGGGGCAGAAAGTCTGCTGTAACCAGGCTCTAGGTAACCAGAAAGTTCAAATCACTAGATGTTTCTTTTCTCTTTCCCTGCACTAAGCAAGCTTTTAGAAGAGAAAAGACACACAACAAAAACTCACTGACATCAGGAATTTATTCTGCAAAGCAATTTCCAGAGGCTATCCCGGCATCATTTCAGATTCAGTTCAATATTCTGTATCTTCCACATCTATATCTTTTGTCCTATACAACGATAATTGATGGTCAGCACTGCAGCCCTGAGGTCCTGCAACACACTGAATCATCAGGGGAGATTCAATTATATTCATAAGACTGGGTGCGCCACAGCAGCAGCAGTGGGGCCTTGGAGACAGAAGGGCTGAAACAAAGGATTTTCTGGTTAACCCTTAGTAAGTTAAATGAAATGGTAAAGATTTAATTCTACACAATATCCTGGTTGATAGAGAAATAGTTTAATATTTAAATGTGCATATAGATGAACATATATAGTCTTAGAGGCAACTCAGCAACAACATTATTGGAATAAAATTCTCTGTTTTTGCCCAGCAATCGGTCATCCTCAACTTCTTTTGGGGGGGTCCTACCCTTGATTGTTAGAAATTCTATATAATTAAAAAAAATCTCTTAGTTTTCTTTTTGCTTTCACATAAATGATACATGTTTGGGTTTTTTTAGAAAAAAAAATATGAAATGCAGGTGCAAAAGGAAAGATCTTTGGGAACTTCAGCATCAAGAGAAAGTCATTGTTAATAACTGGTGACTATCATTATTATGTTATTTAATCTAGGCACACCTGTACAGTTTTAAGTTTTGAAAAAAGATTTCTATACATTTTAACCTACTTTTTCACTTAATATTATACACGAATATCTTTCCATGCAATTAAAATTCTACTATATCATTTTTAATGGTTGCAAATATTCCATCATATAGGTATGCCAGCACTTAACTGCTGCCCACTGCTGAATACAAGATTTGTTACTGGTTTTGCTTGTGGTAAATGATGCTGTAGTTGACAGCCTGCGGCTCAGTCTCTGCTCCCTGCCATCTGAGCCAACACCCAGCCCCACGCCTGGCACACTGGGGCCCTCGGTAACCAGATGCTGAACAAAAGGCTGATTTCTTCAGCATATTTCCCAGAAGGGAACTGATGGATAGAAGACTACGAAGGTATTTAGGCTACATCATGTTATAGTGCTTCTGCGAATGCTGGACCAATGTATACTCCTGACAGCATTGTGTGAGGGTTCTAGAACAAGCATTATTCTTAAACAAACAAAAAAGGTCATTATTTATCATAGTCTGAGTAACTATCAAAACATTCCTGGGCATGATTTGGGAACATGTGGAGGACACTGGGATGCTGTGCCTTCCCTGGGCTGGAGAATGAGATGCATGTCCCATGTGACGTCCACCGTCCACTGTCAGTTGCTCTGAGGTTAAAGGAGGTGCTCTGTAAGAGAGGTGGTCCCACGCTGTAGGTCAGGGCTGAAATCTCACCTGCTGCCTGCTTGTAACTAGAACGTTATTGGAACACAGCCGCACCCACCGGCTTACCTACTGTCCACAGCTGCTTTTGTGTGCAATGTCAGAGCCCAGTCCTGCAGGGAAGACCCCCTGGGTCTGCAAAGCCCCAAACACCTACTATCTGAAGCTTGACAGAAAGTGTCTGTCAACCCCTTCTTCAATCTCTAAAGAGCATCTGAGAGGTTTTTATTTTAAATTAATGTAAAGGCCCATCAATAAAAGATCAGCTAGCAAGCTTTTATTGAACATCACGAGGGATTCAGCCTACTCTCAAGGAACTTAAATATACTTATGGAGATAAAGCCACTACACATGTGGAATTCCAGTCAAAAAAGACACCCGGACAATGAGAGACTGAGAGATGGTGCTGGAACACAGAGTGTACACACTGAGGATTTCAAAGGAGGGAGAGAAGAGGTGGATTGACAGAAACTTAACTAGCCATGAAGGAAAAGAAGAGCTTAGGCTGTGAAAGAAGAAAAGGCAGACTGTTCTAGAATCAGGAGCATCCGTAGAGGTAGGAGGCACAGGATGGAGCCACCACGTGGGACCCCATCCAGAATTGCTGTGGACCCGCACACTGAAGGTGTCATGTGGTAGGGTGGGAAGAGAAAAGGTAGCCAGGCATTTCAAAGCCATTTGTTTCTTAAAGGAACCCTGATACATCTTTTACTTAAGCAAAGAATACTTTTATAAAGCAAACTTTTATTGCACAATCCCTCCCTGTAGCTCACAATATCTAACTTTCATCCCACTGCCAATTCTAATTGACAGTTTATTTTTCCCAAACTCTGAATACAGCTACAAAAACTACAGTGAAACATTCTAAAAAAAAGACTAGAAAAAAATATAACCTGAATACAATAGACAAAAATACAAAAGGGCCAGGAATGTGATCTCCATCACTTAATATTCGCCAAATATGTTTAACAATGTATTTTTCTGAATCTGCCAAAAAATACAATATCTGCTTATTCCCCAGTCACTTTCATCCAAGCTAACACACATGCCATTGTACAATTAATGTCTTTATTGTTGTTGTTTATAAATTTTGAGATTAAAAATGCTTTTTAAAAACTTGCAAAGAAAATATATTTATAGTCTGATCATTATTATTCAACAAATCTTACTGCAAAGCACACTCTTATATGCTATGGGTAAACACAGATAGATATGCCATTAAAGATATTCTTTCTTAGCGCCCTGTGTGTGAAGGCACAGGGGTGAGGGGATGACCTTTCAGGAAAATTCGTTGTGTGCGAGAAGCCTCTCAGAGAAAAGATTTCACAGCAGTTCTAAATTAAGAAAATGACTAAATGTATACAAAATGCCACCACAGAATTTTTGCTCCCGATATGAAATGCTGTGTTATTTTCAGCACACACCATTCAGGACTATGTGACTGTTTCAGCCCCTTATCTTGACATTGACACACATCTGACCTATGTGATGTGTTTCAATAATAGACACTCATGGAGGTATGCATCACAGAAGCAACATGGACAAGACTAAATGTTTCTCGTAGGAAGAGTTAAAAAGTCAAGGCGTACTGAATGTGCCAAAGAGGCACATTTTGGTACTTTTTAACATCATGAGGTAATATTGGTTAATAACATTACATAAATTTCAGGTGTACAACTTCATAATACAACATCTGCATACTCTATTGTGTGCTCAGCACCTGAAATCTAGGCTCCTAGTCACCTTGAATTTGACCTCCTTTACCCTCTCCATTGTCCCCTCACCCCCCACAAAGTGGTGATTTTACACTGAAATAACTTTCAATCGTAGGAATGATGGGGATGGAAATGAGATGCCCATTCATTTTCTCCATCTCCTTGGGGCCTGGACCTCCTCCCCATATCCTGGGTGGTGCTGGGTTTCCGTCTTCCTTCCTCCCCTCTGCCATGCTCATGTTCAGTGAGGCTTCCTACTCCCTTGCCAAAATCCGACTGCGAGTCAGGCACCTGGGTGAGCATGCCCACCATCCCCTCAGGCAAGAACTGTCCCTGGGGCCAGGTTATGGAAGTTGAAACATTGAGCTAATGACTCCTGAGAGCCCCGATGGCCTACTGCTTAATTGTGTAATTATAGACAGTTAAAAATGCATGATATGTAGTGGAGAGGGAATAGTTGGTGCTTTGGGAGCCACTATGGATTACAGTTTATGAAAATTTAAAACGATGCAGTATTTACATGGGCTGGGCTGCACTGAATTATCATGCAGGCACTGTGCCCAGCTCTGGGGCACTGCTCCTCCCCAGAAGCCCAGGAAGGCAGACAAGCTGGGGGCTGAGGTCGCAGTGACTGTGGAGTTGAGAACATAGAGCATCTTGGGCGCTCTGCTTCAGAACACCCTTTAAGTGTCTGTGCCTCAGTGATCCCACTTGTAAATGGTGTTAAGAAAAACCCAGACAACAATGTTTTGGACTGGAGCGGGCTGGAGGAGGTTGATGGGGGGAAAGGAGGACCTATGTAATACTTTCAACAATAAAGATTTTAAAGAAAACCCCACAATGTTTTAACAACTATTTAATAGCTACTGAGATCCTCCTACAAGGGGATTACAAGGACTTTCCTTTTGTGGCCATTTACAATATTGCGGGGGGAGGCGGGGAGAAATCCACACTGTATTGGCCAGAGTTCTCCAAAAGAGTATGCATAAGAGCATATTTATTAGAGGAACTGGCTCCCATGGTTACAGAGGCCAAGAAGCCCCACCACCTGCTGGCTGGCTGCAAGCTGGGGAACTAGGAAGGCCTGTGGTGTAATGTAATCTGGGCCCCAGGAGCCTAAGCGAGGAGGGGAGGAGGGTGGCTTGTGCTGGAGTATGAGGTGTGAGAACCAGGAGCCCCTCTGTCCAAGGGAGGGAGAACACGGGGCTCCGAGATCAGCACCGAGAGAAAACCACCCGTCCTCTACTTTTTGTGCTATTGGGCCCTCAATGGAGTGGATGTGCCCTCACACAGTGGTGAAGGAGGATGGAGTTTCTTACTAGGTCTACTTATTCCAATGCTAATCTCTCCCTGAAACGCCCTTACAGACACACAGAAATAATGTTTTATCAGCTATCTGGGCATCCCTTAGCCCCGTCAAGTTGATACATAAAATTAACCACCACACACATCAACCTAAAGTCCCTTAGGTATTTTGAGAGAAAAAGAATTGGATTAGCAACCATTTATAGGCTAATTGTCTGCCTTCAAGATGAGGCCCACGGAGTGCTTGCCCAGCACAGACCTATGCAGCCCACAGACAGCAATGGGACTAGAGTCTTCGTAGATATGCTGGGGGCTGAGGAGGGATGTGCCAAACATTAGGTGGTTTTATGTCCAAACATAACATTTGGTAAACACCTGATGCTGAGGTAAAACATTCAATGAGGGTCCTTGTACTCAGGCCCTGAGGAACTAGGACTCATCCCCAAGTGTTTGTAAACATGAGTTAAGGGAAATGAATTGGCATGGTCACAGCACCTGACAGACAGGAAGTTATCAGTGTGGCAGGAGCTCATGACCGAGGGGCAGAGTTAGTTCTGCAGGGGGTACAACAAGCACATGGTGACTGGAGTGGGAAAGTAGCTCTTCCCTCCCTCCCTCCCTCTCAACTTCTCTTCCTTCTCCCTCCCTTCCTTCCTTCCTTCCTTCCTTCCTTCCTTCCTTCCTTCCTTTCTTCCTTTCTTCATCCATTTGTTTATTCATTCTTTCATTCATGGAATCACAAAAAGGTAAGGACATCACAATGTCAGGATCTATGGTACGTGCTAGGGATATAACACTTGTCTTTAATCTTGGTTTGTAAGGATTCACAGTCAACTGAAGAATAAAGGCAAAAGCACTTCCTTTCTGACCACCTAAGATATATAAAAGAATACTTCCAACAAGTTCAGAGGATCTTGTGTAACTGTCAGAGAGTCAGAAATGGCCCCTAAGAGGCTGTGATATTTGAGGTGGTGTTGGAAGGATAAATAGGAGTTTCTGAACACAGAATTGGCAGAGAGAGCTGAGTCCCATAATGCAGGAAGCCTGAAGAACAGGGTGCATTCGGGAACTAGCATGCCACCCAGGGTGTCTGATAAGAATGAAAGTGAGGAGAGATGAAAGTGCCAAGAGAAGCAGACACATGCCTGAAAACAGCCTTGGATGTCATATTAAAGAGAATTTGATGCATCCAGAATGGATGGGTAATATACAATTTTACCTTGGAACCTGCCATCACCATTCTGTGTAATGACATCACAGAAATATGAATGATATACAAAGAAAATACGCACCTGGTGGAGACAAAATGTCATGGATATTTAGAGTCAAACAGATCTGCTTTCAAACCTGGATTCTACTTACTGTGTAGCCTAGAGAAGGTTGTTGAAACTGCAGAATCTGATTTCCTCATTTGTAAAACACGAATGAACACTTTGTGGGTGATTTCAAGAACAAATGAAACACCATGAGAGAAGGCTTAGCAAAGCATCTCCACTAGGACCTCTTTTCTTGCCTTACCAGCCTGAACACATCTGAATCGTGTTCACCTCTGTGCTTTCGTTCCAAAAATTTGATGTCACCCCTGCCCTTCAGCTGAAATAAATATATAAACTGATAAAGTGTCTCCTCCTGAGAGCCACCCCTCTCAAGAGGCCCCAGCCACCATCCCAGCATCAGTGGGCATCCCACCCACTTACATGATGCTCTTAGCATTCACTGACCTGCTCCTCTCACACATTTCAAAGCATTTTTCACATAGATATAGCTCACCTCCATCTTAAGTGGGGAATAATTTTGAATATTCATAATAAATTTAAATATAATCTTACCAGAGACTGGCAAAGTTTTTTTTGTAAAGGTCAGATATTAAGTAATTTAGGCCTTTTAGGCCACTTCTAGGTCTCCCTTACATATTCTTTTTTTTAAAAAACAACTCTTAAAAAATGTAAAGTCCATTCTGAACTAGCTGACCATAGAGAAACAGAGGAGGGGAGCAGGGGGATGGGTGGCCTGTGGGCTCTGGTTTGCCAGCCCTCCGATTCGGATAATAACATCACAGTCCCTGCTAGGGCTCACAATGACCCTTTCTTCAGAGGGTTTCTGGAAAGAGCGGTGCTGAGAAGTTCCAAACGTAGGAGCAGCTCTTAAAGAGCCTCAGGCACCCACTACTTTCAGCCACACTCAGAGATGACACAGCATGGAATAGAGAATTGCAATGTGGTAACCATCTAGGGCGCCATAACAGGTTTTGGTACATATTCTACATGAAAAGAGCAGAAAGAGAAACTTCATAACCAGCACGAGCACTTTTTTTTTTTTTTACCACTGAATCAGATACATAACCACACACTAACCCACACAAAAATAACAATGAAAGAAAATACATGAATATAGAAAACTCAACAAAAGGAAGCAAACAATCCAATTAAAAAATGGGCAGAGGACCTGAATAGACACTTCTCCAAAGAGGACATACAGATGGCCAAGAGAATGAAAAAAAAAAAGCTCATTAACACTAATCATCGAGAGATGCAAATTAAAACTACAATCACCTCCCACCTGCCAGAAAGGTTACTGTCAATAAATCAACAAACAACAAGTGGTTGGCTAGGATGTGGAGAAAAGGGAACCCTGGTACACTGCTGGTGGGAATACAGACTGGTGTAGCCTCTGTGGAAAACAGTATGGAGTTTCCTCAAAAATTAAAAAATGGGTGGGAAGAGATCAACCAAAGAACTTGTATGCATATATGCATAGTCCACGGACACTCACAATTGTGAGGTGAAGGCCTGGGGTGAGGTGAAGCAGGATGGAAGGGGCTAGTGAGGGAAAAAGGGGACATCTCTAATATTTTCAACAATAAAAATAAATTTTGAAAAAAACCTTGCTGCTCAAACAAAAATGAAAAGAAAATACATAGGATTTCTAACAGTGCTTACTTCCTGGCAACAGGATTGATTTGGGGGAGGTTAAAATTTTTTCAGACCGCTAAAGTTTGGGGTGGCATCAAAGAAAAGGCACCTATTCCTTCCTGTCTGGTCTTGGAATCCACTGAGAGTGACATGTCAGGTAAGTGCAGAATCAAACCAGACCTTCGGTAGCGACGAAGCTGTTAGGGGCATGTGTCCGTTTTCAGTAGGCGAGTGGGCAATACTTCCTCATGGGTTTAGCTACATGGCCAGGTCCCCGGACAAATGCAGGTCTCCCCTCCAGAGCAGCACCCCTACTGCACAGCAGAGGGAAGACAGAATAGACTGACCCCAAGTGAGAAGCAGAAGCAGATTGTGTTACCGCCTTCCCTACAGAAAAGAAGATGAGGGAGGGGGGGAAGCCAGGAGGGCGACTCTATTGGTAGTAAGTGTCCCTAATATACACTTGATTGCATTTTATACAATTAAGAACAAATCAGGAAGCTTGCAAACTCCCAAGAGATTGAAGAATCAACACCTGCTGCCAACACCTTCTCTGGAAACCGGTTTTAGAGAATTGTCACTTCTGTGTGACTTTCGATCACTTCACAGCTCTGGCTCAAAGTCTTCATCTGCAGAGTTCCTCTCTGGCAACTGTCTCACTGCACGCCAGGTGCCGCCACTCACGCGGCATATAGTTGTGGACAAGAGACACTCTCAGGGTTTGAGATGATTTCATTCTAATGGAAGCATCTGACTGTACAAACTCCTATTTTTATTTGATGTCCAGATCTATTCCATTTTCCTTTTGAAGCAAGTGAAATACTGCATGACAACAATTTGAGATCCATTATTTACATTGCTGTGCTTAATTTTTCTAAAACAAAACAATAACAACAAAAAAACCCACACCACACAGAGAGATCACATAGGTTTCATAATGATTTAAGAATATGATAACCAACTTTCTTCCAGTTATGTGTCAGCCGAGGGAATAGTTAGTGAAGAGGAACTGGATTTGTGGGAGGGGTTGAGTACTGGGAGAAAGCAGGAGCTCTGAGATGATTCTGGGGTTGAATGTTTTGTGCTTCAATGAAATCTTCCACGGGAATTTATTTACTAAATAATAATATTGTCATGCTGACATCACTTGAATATGCTTTTAAAAATCTAGAAAGTGACTTTTCAAGTAAGGAGTTGAAGAGGTGAAAGCAAGGAGAATTCTTAGCCACATGATTTGTTAAAGTAGCTCATCTTGAGATCTGTTAATCTGAGTTTAATTAAAAGTCTGAATGAACAAGCTGCTATCTTATCACGTGCCCAGTTCCATTTGGTTTTCCTGATACCAAAAGAGGGTGCCTGAACTTTCCTACCTGCTCTCTTTCAATTTCCCTTGTAAATGAGTCCAGACCTATGGTGTGGCCCCTTTGGGGCACTTCTATAACAAAACAAACGTACTGGTGAAATGTACAAATTCAGTGACAAAGCAAGGCAAAGACCAGTAAAAAAGTTACTGTTTCTCTTTCTGATCAACCCTCAGGATTCAAGGCAGAATTTATTGATAAAAACAGAGAAATAATCTCTGATGGAGTGAGATGGTGCCTCAGTGTTCTCCATACTCTTCCAATTAATAGACTTCACTGCACGCAAACACAGATGAGCGCGTGAAATGCGTTGCTTCTTAATGACCTCGTCTGTATTCCAACAGGATAGAGGCTCTGCTACACTAACATTTCGCTTGGCTATTTTCCCCAAACATTTATGCCTTGGAGTGTGCAAGCCATTTATTTTGACAGTGGGGCTTGATGCACATCTCTGCTGCTAATAGCTATGCAAACATTTTACAATGAAAATACTATGCAACTGGAACTAATCTCATTATTTTCCATATTAATAATTCTTACGCAGCACAAGATCATAAAACACCCAGAATGATAATGCGCAGATGCTTAATGTAGATGTTCAAGAGCGCCTAGCCAAGTCATTCCTTCATTCCTTCTGTGAACAAGTATTTATTGTTCAACTATTATTGAGCAACTACTCTGTCCCAGGCACGATGGTGTTTGTACATATTTTTAATAAAACAGACATGGTCCTTTTCTTCATGGAACTGCCATTCTCGTGGGAGAGAGACCATTAAGTTTAACAAACAAGAAAGCACATTCCCATAAATTGGGGTGTATATTTGAAGGGTTGTGTTTCTCCTTACTATAACCTCCTCTTAATTCCATCTCCCTATCAAAAGCCCAGGTCTGTTTCATTTGTTTGTATAAAAATCCCGTTGCTTCTTTATCTTCTGCACTTTAAAGGTTAAGTAAAAATTTTTTTTTTTTTTGCTTTGATCTGTTAAGGAAGCAGTAAACCCTTTGTTCCTAGAATGCCAAATGCACAGGCTAACATGAAGATGATGATAGTCCACGCATTAGAGTTGGCATAGGACCTGAACAAAGCCTGTTGCTGAATTCTACACAACTACTTCTGTAGCTTCATAGAAGTGGCATTACGCTCTTTGACTTCTGGGGACATTAACTCAGTATGGCCTCCTGATAAGGCACAGCTCATTCAGTTTTACAGGAGCCTTAATTTCTAAGGACATTTAGTTCTTGTCTCCTATTTTCCAGCCACAGCAGTCCCTCAAACATGGAATATAATTGCTTTTTTTGCCCAAGACCTCTCATCCTTCTTCTTTTCAAATGAAGGTCCAGGTCTCCACCCCTATGGACCTTCCTGGCCCAGCTCCCCCTGCCCTCCCCCAGCTCCCCTCTTCCTCTCCTGGCCACGCCTCCTCCTCTCACCACCCAGACTGAGACTGCGGCTTCTGCCTTTGCTTAACAAATGTGTGTTCTCACATTTTAAACTGTGTCATGTTATTTACGGTAATGGTTTTCAACCCTATCAGATGCAATGTTTCATTTTATAACAAATATCATGCAATACTCCCTTTACTATCCTGTAATGAAATTAACAGATAATATAACTTACCCACAACATTATTTCAAGAAAAAAATCAATATGGTGCCCTAACTGTAATACAAAGGAGAAATAAATGGGAAGTTATTTGTAATAAAATAATATGTATTTGGAAAGGCTATACTAGAATACAGAAATGTGCAACAACCTATAATTGTAATAAATAATTTTGGATTTAAAAGAAAAATGATTTTTTTAACGTTCTATACAAGACTATACAAGAACAGAGGTAGATGTTGAAACTGAAATAACAATAGGGGTTTAGATAAATAATAATAGCTGGGACTTATCTGTATATGAGAAGAAATAGAAGAAAACAGCCTTAATTAGAGAGAGCTAGCTGAGACGGTTTAGAGGCGGCCAAAACTGAGACCCGAGGGAGCAGATAGTCTCAGTAATGACCTGATCCTTATTTATAAGTCAAGAGTCAACATTTTCCCTCCATCCAGGAAAGATGTGCAACAGAGTCATGATAAATGCCAGGGGAACCATCTCTGACCCTAAAATCCCACCACCTGCTGTGGTGGGCATTCCATCCTAAGTACTGAAAACACTTTGGACCCCACCCTCCTCAATAGGCCATGGGAAATAAAAGATGAGTGTGAAAGTGAAAGAAGAGTGCAAGAAGCTGAAAGTGAATCTGTGGTGACCTCCTGGGACAGAATAAGAATAAGAGAAAAAATACAGGAAAACCAAAGTAAGTAAATAATGTATAAGTGATCTGCATACTAAAGGTTTCTTATGAGGGCTATCAAAATTATATACATAGCCCAGCCAGTGTGGCTCAGTGGTGGAACGTCTACCTATGAACCATAAGGTCACGGTTTAATTCCCAGTCAGGGCATATGCCCGGGTTGCAGGCTCAATCCCCAGTGTGGGGCGTGCAGGAGGCGGCCCATCAATGATTCTCTCTCATCACTGATGTTTCTATTTCTCTCTCCCTCTCCCATTCTCTCTGAAATTAATAAAAAATACATTTAAAAATTAATAGAAGCCCATATATCTACATATGCAAATTAAATATGTATATATGTATGCATATATACATATTTATTTATTCATGGCAAAAATATGAAATATGTTTAAAACAAGCTTCAATAATACTAAAACTCAATGAACTCCACTTGTCTCAACTAATTTAATAATGTTTGATTTTTTGTCTTAATCAGAGTCTCCCATCTCCTCTATGATGTATTTGTAGTGGCAGCTACCAATGTAGACTGAAAACAGGAGTGTCAACTGGGATGGTACAAATGATGATCCTGTTGGTGAAATAGTTCACCAAAATGGTGAGACTATTGCTAAGCTCAGGATAAAGTACCCTCACTTTACAAAATAGGCCTATGCGGGGGCAGGGGATCAGTGTATATTGACATTAGCAAAACATATTTTCTGCGTATATGTAAAATAGAGTTAGGTTCTAGACCAGGGGTGGGCAAACTTTTTGACTCGAGGGCCACAATGGGTTCTTAAACTGGACCGGAGAGCCGGAACAAAAGCATGGATGGAGTGTTTGTGTGAACTAATATAAATTCAAAGTAAACATCATTACATAAAAGGGTACGGTCTTTTTTTTTTTTAGTTTTATTCATTTCAAATGGGCTGGATCCGGCCCGCGGGCCGTAGTTTGCCCACAGTTGTTCTAGACATTTACTTGTAGATACATGAATGTCCAGCAGAAGCAGAGGCAATTCCTTCTTTGGGTCTCTTTAGTGTATGCTGAAGGACATCTAGCTTTCCCAGCTCCTACACAATAAAACCCAATAGCACACCTATGATAATGGTGATAAAAGCAAAGCCCCAACTGTTTTAAAAATATCATTTAGTGGGCAGTACTTTCCTAATTAGGACCTTGCTTTATGGGATGCTTTTTGGAAAAGCTGCAATCTCATTCTATTTGTGTTCCAGTTTTCCCCTGTAGCACTCTGAATCTTCCACATGCCAGGTGTGGTAACCTGCAAATATACCTAAGTCACATTCAAAAACCTGTGAATGTAATCCTATTTAGAAAAGAAAAAAGTGGCTTTGAGGTTGTGATTAGGTTAGGGGCCTTGATATGAATAGATAATCCTGGATTATTCAGGTGGGCCCTAAATCCAATG
Organism: Myotis brandtii; assembly: GCF_000412655.1. NCBI lineage: Eukaryota > Metazoa > Chordata > Mammalia > Chiroptera > Vespertilionidae > Myotis > Myotis brandtii. The sequence continues at coordinate 717,041 of NW_005366486.1, read as the reverse complement.
ACAAATATGCTTATAAGAGAAAGAAAAAGAAAGATTTAAGAGACGTGAAAGAGGAAAGATACAGAGAAGAGAAGGAGGCAATGTGACTATGGAAGCAGAGACTGGAGTGATGTAGCCACAAACCAAAGACTGCTGGCAGCCACTGGAAGCTACAAAAGGCAAAGAACAGAGTTTCCCCATAGAGCAGACAGGACTACAACCCTGAGGACACCTTGAGTTTGGATTTCTGGCCTACACAAATGGGAGAAGATACATTTCTCTTGTTTTAAGCCACCAAGTCTGTGGTCATTTGTTATAACAACCAAAGGAAACTAACACACAGGTGAGGTAGTCACCAGCCAGGGCAGAACAAAGTTTAATATCGTGCTTGGTTTATGTGTTTGTTTTCCACTAAGGTTTTTATAGTCCCTAAACTGGGTTGGACGTTGGGGGGAAATGATAGAATAAAACATGTCTACTCGCTCTTTTGAATACTCCACTCAGCTCCTCCAATCCCACCCAGGCCATGGACCTTAGCTTAAGCTTTTCTTCCCTATGGAAACCTTCAGCTTCCTTTACATCATCTGGAATAGAAATGTTTTCTATTCTGCAGAGCACTCACCTCACTTTAAAGCTAAACATTTACTCCTGTGATTCTGTGGAAAATATTAGTTTCCCCCACAGGAACAGAAGCTCCTTGAGAGAAGGACCTCTGAGTATATTCCCTTACCATTGTTTTCTCCTCAGCCCAGCATAGTGTCCAGAATGGAAAAATGTGTACATAAATACATTATGAGAGAATACTTAAATATAACCATTAACAGATGTTTTGGTTAAAATAAAAGTATTTGTCATTCAGCTTTACAGCAAACGATCTTTTCTGAAATAAAGAAATTTTTTGGTATGTAGATTCTTCTACACACTGTATTTCAAATATCTGTTTTAATGGTTTCATCACTCCAACCCCTGATTCAGCATTTGAACACAATTTTTTGGCCAGTTTAATAGGTTGAATTGCACCCCCCCCGCATTTGAACACAATTTTTTGGCCATTTTAAAAGGTTGAATTCCCCCCCCCCCCCCCAAAAAAAAAAAAACACCCAAAAACTTATGTCCACCTTGAACTGGTGAATATTACCTTATTTGGCAATAGAGTCTTTGCAGATGTAGTCAAATTAAAATGAGGTCACAATGGATTGGGGTGGGCCTGAAATTTAATGACTACTGAGTGTCCTTAGAAAGAGTGGGGGTCTGAACACATGGAGCACACACACCGAGGGAAGAAGGCCATGAGCAGACAGGCAGGAACTGGAGCGATGCCACTACAAGCCAAGAAATGCCAAGGACTGCTGGCAAACACCAGCAGCTGTAAGAAAACAAGGAAAAGCTCTTCCCTAGAACATTCAGAGGGAACATGATCCCGCTGACACCTTGATATCAGGCTTTTAGCCTCCAAAACTATGACAGAGTGAACTTTTGTTATTTTAAGGAAACTAATATGGCCAGTAAGCCGCTGGCATTTTTGACAGTTTAGCCCATGTTTCTTACAATGGGTCATTGCACTTGGTTTTGCCTCAGTAACATCATGTCTATAAACCTAGTCCAGCCATCAGCTAATGAGAGGGCAAACACAGAATTATGGGCGTTTTAGGGCTCAACTTTGGGAGAAGACTGCAAACTAGTGCAATCTGAGCGAGACACTACCTCACCGAGGGGCTCAGGTGCCAGATGGGTTGTTGGGTTTTATTAGAGGCAGAGGTTCCTGCCTCTTTCTAGTTATATGAATTTGGTTAATTTACTTCAGAGCTCTGTGCCTTAATTTCCTCATCTGTCAAATGGAAATGATAACCAACCCCTTCCTCATGGAGTTCTTGCTGCAGGTTAAAGCTTAACAGAGTACCTGAGACATAATAACTTGTATAAATATTATTTATTACTATTGTTAATACTGGCTTTACTGAAGTCCAAAAATAAATCACCTTTTTCATTCAATAAAAAACAACACCACCACCTATGTTGTGCCTATCTAGTCCTGACCAACTGAATGCTTTTATTCTGTATACAGAGGGCCTTATTTTCTCTGCAGATTGCTTGGGAGCTTGATTCCCTGGGTTACTTTTAAATGCAAAAACCATTCCATTTGAAATAGCCTGAACTTGCCCAAGTTTCCTATTTAGGAAGTTTGATATCCGGCAATGATTTATGAGCAAAGCTCAAAGTCAATAAAACATTATGCTACTCACTGTGGAAACGGGGAAACAAAGCCTTCTCTCAGTGAGGTTTTTATAAGCAAACATCACAGCATCTAATGATGTGCTCAACCTCTCCTCACAAATGCAGAGACTTTATTTCTCATGGAAACGCAGTGTGAGTTTTCTTCCTTCTCAAAGGTACAGGTGAGCACATATAAAGATCTCTGCTGTGGTTGCAGGTACAGCGTCCGAGTGGGTGGGACGCGTACCAATTACTATCAGGATTTGGGAAGAAAAGAGTTTTGGTTCCTGTTCATTTACCATTTGATAAAGGAGAAGGGACAGTTGCCTGTAAAAGGTGCTACCTTGTAAATTCATCCTTCAAGAACTTAGACTAGGCAAAGAGTAATGTTCACAATACGGAACCACCAGTGAGGCAGGAGAACACTGTCCAGGGAGAGAGAAACGACTGAACGAACGCTGGAGGGTTCAGGGTTAGGCACTCACTTGCTAGATCGCAGGAGGTCTGAGTGCCTTGGTGTTCCAAGTCTTAGGAAAGTAAGGACACACTAGTTGGTTGTAGGACATGTAGGGAGTTTGAGGCAGTGGCTATTTGCCAACTAATGTGGAAGATTTTAATATTACAAAAACTTTGTGCCTATAAAAGCACTGACTGGTGAATTTTGGCCCTGGACACGGCGGGGATGAACTATATGTGATGAATTATATCAGGCAGTCACATAGTAGAAGACAGTGTCGAGATATGAGATATATAGGGGGCGCCACTGTGCATTGGTGCAGGCACAGTTAGTGCTACATAGGGTGAGGGAATGGAGTGCTTGACCCGTCAAATTTTATTTTAACACATTATTTTACTTTCTAATTATATTATTGCAGGAACAAAATGTCTGTGTTAAATAAAATATTCTTATTAAGGCTAAATATTACCTGCCTTTCAAATTTTGGGACTACTCCCCAGAGATAACTAGGATAGTTAATTTAGTAAACTTTCTAGGTACATATGCATTTGGTACTGTCTTGGGTGCTATCTGTGCTTACATATGTAGTAAGTAGAATGCTAAAATGTTCCCCTAAAATTTCCTGACTATTCCCAGAACTGTGAATATGATGAGCTATCACATCCTGATTGTGTTATGTGGAAAAAGGAGTTTTGCAAATATAATTAAAGTTGCTAATGAATTGATTTTAAGTTAATCAAAAGATGTTATTTGAGTGGGCCTAATCTAATTACACATGCCCTTTAAAAGCAGAGTTTTCTCTATGAAGAAACAGAAGGGAAGTCAGAGAGATTCAAAGCATGAAAAGAGTTTGCTGGCTTTGAAAAGGGAAGGGTCCAAGGACTGCTGGTAGCTTCTAAAAGCTGAGAGTACCCACCCCCCCCTCCCCCACCGCTACTGACAGCCTGCAAGGAAAGGGGACTTCAGTCCTATAACCAAAAGGAACCGAATTCTGCCAAAAACTTGAAGGAGCTTGGAAGCAGATTCCTCCCCAGAGCCTCATGGTAAGAACCCAGCCTGGCTGACACCTTGACTTCAGCCCCGTGAGACCCTAAGCGGAAAGCCTAGCTATGTCCACTCAAACTTCTAACCTATATAAGTGAGAGATAATAAACAGGGTTATTTTTAAGTCATTAAGTTTGTGGTTAACTGGTTCTACAGCAATAGAAAGCTAACACCACATATTACTCTGCATTTTGTTTATATTTGAGAATATGCCTCATAAATCTATACTAATTAATTCATATGTTCCACCATATTCCATGGTATATGTGGCAAATAATTTCCAAAGATGGCTATCAACAATTCTTGCTATCAATATATAAACCTGGGCTGCCCATCTGATGGATTTTGAGCAATAAAATCTGGTGAAAATTAGAATCTAGAACTTCTGAGTTCAGGTCTTGAGAGGCCTTGAATCTTCTGCTTATGCCCTTTTGGAATCCAAGCAGCATATATAAAAAGCTCAAAGTAAACTACTCAATTATGACAGACCATTCAGGGGAGGGGAGGAGAGGGAGGGAAAGGAGAGGGGGAGAGAGAGGAAGAGAAGGGAAGGGAACCCAGCCAGTCCCAAACCAAGTTCCAGGTAATCTCAGGTGATACTATATAGAGCAGAAAAACCACTCAGCTAAGCCAGAACAGCCCAAAGAATTGTGAGAAATACTAAATCACTGTTGTTTAAGCTACTGAGATTTGGGGTAGTTTGTTATGCAACAATAGATAACATTATAGGAGGCACATGATGAAGAAATAAGTCATGAATATTACATTTTATCTCCTATTAATGAAAAGTTTTGTTTTCGAACGATTACCTTGAACCCATGAAATTGCCTTGTCAATGAGTCCAAATTGTTCAAATATCAGAATTTCATGAGGTTCAATCATGCAAACAAAGCTGCCACGCACACCCCTTCCTGTGCCCCTTGTGAACATGGTGGGGCTGAAACTCTAGGGCGAACACTAAGCAGCAGAATTGTTTGGGCACAAGACAGGCACAGTCTAAATTTTAACAGATGCTGCAAAATTACCACTAGAGTGACTTCCAATTTATGCTCCTACTATCCTATATAATAAAAGGGTAATATGCAAATCGACCTAATGAAGGAAGGACTGTTCACTATGATGTGCACTGACCACCAGGGGGCAGACACTCATCGCAGGAGCTGCCCACTTGTGGTCAGTACACTTTCACAGCTGGAGCGCCTCTCAGCCAGAAGCCAGGCCCATGGCTGGTGAGCACAGCGGAGGGTGGCAGCACTAAGGAGCAGTGAGCCAAGCTGTAAGGAGCGAGCAGGTGGGCAGTTAGGAGCAAGGGATCCTGGATTGTGAGAGGGCGCAGGCCAGGCTGAGAGACCCCCCCCCCCCCCCCGGCTCCTGCACGAATTTCATGCATTGGGCCTCTAGTCGGTATATAATACCTATCCTATATCCCTTCAGCTATATATTTCTAGAAATGCATTATAATAAAAGTGGTTACCCAGGACAAGATGCAGCCAAGCTAATATGGACCAACCTAAAACGAAAGATGTGTTGGCAAACCTGATGTAAAATTCCTGATAACTCATAAGATATTTTGATTTGATTTTTAAATAGTCTATTGTAGGGGATTATTTTAAGGTAGATAGATATAGCTTCCTATTTGTAGAATAGCTAAATTACTATTAAGTTAAGTAAACCTCACATAGGTGTTGGGAATGACACTGGAATAAGGTAAGTTCTGGGAGACTGTGTCAGCCTAGGAGGTCATACACTTTCATTGATACTAGATGATAATGCATGTAGATACCTTGCTCCACAGATAACAATGTTCTTCTATACATGTGTCAACATCATGATAATTAGGAGGTTGAATAGTTAAATAATATTGAGAACACATTTATTAAGATGTGTCTTTTTTATTTCATCAATTTTTAAAGAGAGAGGGAGAGAAACATTGATCTGTTGTTCCACTTATTAATGCATTCATTGGTTGATGCTTTTTTTAAAATCCTCACCCGAGAATATATTTTCCATTTATTTTCAGAGTAGGGCGGAAAGGAGGGGGAAGAGGGAGAGAGAGAAATTGAAAAGAGAGAAAAATATCTAAGTGAGAGAGACACATCGATTGGTTGCCTCATACACGCACCCCAACCTGGACCAGGAATCAAATCTGCAACCTAGATACGTGACCGTGACCAAGAATTGAACCCATGACCCTTTGGTGTTCAGAATGACACTTTAACCATTATGGGAAACTGGCCAGGGCTCATTGGTTGGTTCTTGTATGTGCCCTCACTGGGGATCAAGCCTGCAACCTTGATGTATTGAGACAACGCTCTAACTGACAGAGCTACCCCTGCCAGGGAAGGAGTGTCTTAATAAATGTTTGTCTAAGGCAGAGGCATAGTCCTTATAGTACTTATGTATAGCAGATTGTACTTGTCCCCCAATATAAGTTCTATGAGCCTTCTGCAGTAAAACAAGCTTAACTGGGCACCTGGCCACATTTCCACCTTTCTCACTTGGCTATGAGCTCCTTTACTGTGAACAGGATTCAAGAAGAAGAAAAATGGAAGTTACCTGAACATTTGCTGAGTTGTGACAACAGCATGGGAATTGCCTCCTAAGATAAAGAAGGTCAAAGATACAAATGATATGACAGTGGTGGACTCCTGCTTCACAGTGGAGTCACATGTGTTTGATCTCACAGAGGCAGGGCCGGATCATGGACCCACACTGCCCTCGCTGACTGACAGTGCTCTATGATGTAAGGATGAAAGAACACATGGGACTATCCAGAGCTGGGGGTGTTGGAGATTCCTGGTTAGTAACAGGTGCATTGTCTGTATCTGGGTGACCTGGGATCCCTGCAAAACCTTCATGTGGGCAACTCACCGGAAAAGTCGTTGGCTTTTGACAATCTTTCTATTATATCCTTTTCAAAAGTTACACCCACTTAGGAAACAAAACCATTTGCTTTCTCCAAAGCAAATATGCAGGGAAAAGACAGATCCAAGAAAAGCACTGCAGCAAAGTAGAACTATTCCAAAAATGGAATAAGGGGCGCCTTGTGAAATACCAGCATAAACACCTCAAGTAAAAAAATTTCCAATGTAATGTGTTTTTAATCAGCCACATCAATCTAAAGTTTTTGCAACATCTGCAAACTTTAATGCCATTGTATAATGTGACCAAAATGCATTAAAATAATTGCATTAAGGTTTTTGGCATCAGTTTATAATAAGTGGACAGTAATTGTTACTAAATTACAGCTGGATCTCTGCAGAATTATATATTACATCCATATTAGGATCAAATTACTCTATCATGATTAATGATTCTGCAGTGAATACCAAGAGAATTAAAATGATTAGCCACTTATTCTAAAGTGTTGACATTTCTCCACAATTTTAGAGTTATATTTCAAGAAAACTTTGCAAGTAAACGTATTGCTAATTGCTACTGAGTTAAATACAGAAACAGATATTCCTTAAAAGGTCAATTTTCTTAATGAATAAATATTAAAATTTGAAAAAAAACCTATAACTAAAGTATTCACATTAAATAACTAATAGCAGATGATGTGTTTAACACTCTAGTTTTATTTGAATAATACAGTCTTGTAATTAAGGATATTTGGCTATAATTAAAATCTTCATATTGATTCTTTCAAAATAATTCATGCAATTCAGACTATATATTTGTGGTAAGCTAAGAAAAAGAAATTTATTATGTTTCAGAGTAGCAGTTGTTATTCAATTGTCATGTTTTTTGGTAACTTTTTAAGAGATTATGATGAATAAAAGCATAAATTGGTATTTAATTGTTTATAGAAGATGCCTAGGTTATAAAGTACTTGCAGACATTTCTCTGAGAAAACTTAGTAGCGATTCATCAGAGCCAGACTTGGCAGTGTCTTTGTAAAGACATCATGTACCTGAAAAGGGGCCTTAAACAAACATTTATGGAAAATGATTTTTTTCTACTGTTTTAGTATTATTGAATATTAGTTCCTAAGACAAGCACAATATTGTACAAAGTACTGTGGTTCTTAGAACTAGCTACTTTCCACCCCAAGAGTAATTTTGTAAAACAGTGAAAATAGCCAATTTTATTAAGGGGGGCAGGCATACAGGGAAGAATAGCTTTGAACTGATATGAAAGCAAGCACGGCTTCAAATTCTGAATTTGTTTCTAAATTACCCAGTGATCTCTCTGGAATTTGTTTTCTGCACATGATTCAGTATCTTTCTGACTTAGCTTCCAGCTCAAAATAATATAAAGGAGATAAATAAAACAATACTAAGCAAACATTTGAGCTCTTCAGAATAAAGCTAATTTATTTCATCCAGAGTTCATCACAGTGGTTAAAAACCCTGCCTCAATGTTCTCAACTACTCACACATCTAATAGAGAGAAATCAGAGCCACACTGTTGGGGCCACTGCCACTAACTAGCGACTGGTCTCCGCTAACTTTGCCACGAGTCAAATGCAATATCTAAGAACACAGACTATGGCTCAAATGTCTGTGTTTTGCTATTTCCAACAATGCCTAGCACAGGATGGGCATAGAGTATATTCTCACGAAACTCTTTTTACTTGATCAGGCTTACACAATTCTGCTGGTCTTCAGCTCAACTGCAATGAATGAGCTCACCTTTTCTGTTAGCCCACCCCCCTTTCCTTGCATAATTCCCGGGAGTAGGGGTTGGCCCAATGAGGCCTGCAAGCCAAATCTGTCCTGCTGCTTGCTTTTCTACGTAAGCTATTCAGGAACACGGCCGATTATCTACAGGGACTTCTGTGCTACAAAGGCAGAGTAGCTGCTCCTCATCTGAGTGCAGTTGGAAATGCAGAAAATGGGCATAATGGGTGAGTGGGGAATTACTCCTGATGAATCCTGGGCATCCTATATAATAAAAGCCTACTATGTTAAGTGTCCGACCATTTGTTTGACAGTTTGACCAGTTGCTATGACATGCACTGATCACCAGGGGGCAGACGCTCTGACCGGTAGCTTAGCTTGCTGCTGGGGTCCTGCCGAGGGACTGGGCGAGATGGGCCGGACATGCCCTGGAACCCTCCCACAGTCCCTCCCCGGCCAGTCAACCTCCTGCGGTCCATCCCTGGCAGGCTGGCCCAGATTGGTTGGGGCTGGGCGAGACTGGCCGGACACAACCTGGACGAATCTGTGCACCAGGCCAGTTTTGACCAGATCCCTACAGGCCAGGCCAAGGGACCCCACTATTGCACGAATGCATGCACCTGGCCTCTAGTATGTCAATAATCTTCCAACAATCCACTTGAAATAAGAATTTCAAATAAAGTAACCATACCTGCTCCCAGTCATACCCTCCCAGAGGGGAGTCACTGGAGAGAGTGAACCTGGGTCAACCACTTGATCAACTAGGATCCCCATTTTAATGCTATCTACTGATTATTAATAATCTGATCCTTATATACTATTTCATTTTACTGAGCTCATTTGTTACTCTGTACCAGACACTTTATGTACATTATGTTATTTAGTCCCTCCAACAACCATATGTGGTTGGTCCATTTTACAAATGGAAAATCTGAAATTCACAGAGTTAACGAAACTTGTGTAAGGATGTACAACAAGTAAAAGACAGACCTGGGATGGAGCCCAGGCAGTGAGTCCAGAATCCAGGCATGACGATGGGCTGCCACTGAGGTAATGTACATTCCAGCTTCCCCAGATACTCCTGAACTGGGGGCACTCGAATTTACAAAGCAAAAATTGTATTGTAGCAACAGGATAGGAAATTCTTATGCTTGTAGCCAACTTGCAAAAAGCCTTCCTGTTTATTTTAAATGCCACGTAAATTATATTCTCCAATGTCATTTCCCTTTTGATCAAATTAGATGCAATACTTTTTATGTAAGTGTTCAAATGAATGCTCTTCCGTGGCTTAGAAAAAGAAAGTTGCATCTCAAAGGCTTCTTTACAACAGTTTTCCCAGTACAGACATGTGAGTCTAATGTGATCATTTTTCGTATTTTGTTGATGTTTGTATTCTTAACAGTGCCTCCGGTCATAGGGATATTGCAAATGAATGGGTATTTATAAAAATAACTTTTTCTTTTTGTTTTAACTTCGAGAAAAAAATACTAAAAGCAAAGTTTGTGGCGTGTGGAAAGGCGGGCCCCTGACATCCAAGGGTATTTCTGACTGTGAGTGGAAGACTGTTCCCCTGGGGCTTCAAATCTCACAGGGGGGTGTATGCTGGGCCAAGCAGGGAGACCACAAGAGAAGTAAGATGTCCCGCGGACACTGGGTGGCAGAGTGTGACAGAAAAAAGAAAGTCCTGAAGCTGGCATTTGAATCAGTCACTGACATCCTCAACTGCATGTAACCCAGACACCTCAGAGCATACATTGACTCTGAAAATTGGGGAGAAAAAGGAGTTTTTTGGGGGAAATTATATATTTTTTAAAGTGACTTTAAAGATTCTGTAAAATCTTAGCAAGGAATGCAATGATTATAGGAGAAAGCTGAGGTTATTAACAATGAGTCACTCTAAGCCAGCCGTGGGCAAACTACGGCCCTCGGGCTGGATCCGGCCCGTTTGAAATGAATAAAACTAAAAAAAAAAAGACCGTACCCTTTTATGTTAATGATGTTTATTTGAATTTATATTAGTTCACACAAACACTCCATCCATGCTTTTGTGCCGGCCCTCCGGTCCAGTTTAAGAACCCATTGTGGCCCTTGAGTCAAAAAGTTTGCCCACCCCTGCGAGTCTAAGCTGACTATTTTTTCCCATTTCCATCCTCCCCACCCTCACCCCACCTTTTCTGCAGGAGACTTCTTAGCTCTGGGAACTGATATAGAACAAAGGATAAGGAAAGGAAAAAAAGAAAATATGAAGTTGTTTTGTGTTATTAATTAATTTCCTAAAAATATTTGTCTAAGAAACCTCATTTGGCTCTTTCCTCAGGATCTTGATTTCAAAGTCCAAGCTCAAACTGTGTTTTGCTTTAATATACCTCCCGCCACCACTTCGTTCCTGTCTTCTACTGTCTCCATGAATGTGCCTATGGCTCTGGTAGTGCTAATTGGATCACTTTTCATTGCTAGTTCAGACAAGGATGCACCCGCCCCCCGACACACACACATACACAGATGTACACAAATACATCTATTTGAGTTGTTTACACTAATAATTTTAAGACTTAAATGGTACAAATTTGGGACTGAGCTACTGGAGCACTGGATTCAGGCCCCAGCAGTGCAGCAAACTCAATCAGTGACTTTGGAAATGTCACCTTTCCTCCCTGAACCTCAATTTCATTTGAAAAATGATGGGTTTGGATCTGAGGATGTTCCTTTCAGCAGCGATATTTTATCACCGATGAGTCCTCTCTGCTACTTAACCCTATTTCTATAGCACTAAAAGCTCATTTCTTTCCATTTTCCCCATGAAAATGATTGATAGCTTTCCCCTTAGCAATCTCATTACGCATTTTTACATATTTGTTGGTTATTATGTTTTCCTTCCATCACTTATCCACATGAATGAACGATATAAGTTATCATTATCTTCAAAAGTTCTACCTTCATTTTTCACTATTTTCTTTTATGTCTACCTTTTGAATACAATTTCCTGAAACCTGTGCAGAGTAGTGGTTAAGAGTGAAGCTCTGGACTTACTTTAGACTGCCTGGGTCTCAAGCTACTTGCTCAAGGTGAAATGTTGGACAGGTCACTTACATGGTGAAGTTGAAGTATTCTTATTTAAAAATGAGAGTCATAAAGTGCCAAGCTGTTCAGTTAATGTGAGGCTTCAAAGAGTATGCACCTTCAGTTCACACCGGATGGCAGGCACATAACGGACACTATTTACATTATTATTTGGGGCATTGGCATTGTTGTTTCCAACACCTCGTCTCTACAATGTCCCAGAAAACTAGTGCCCTCAATAGAATTTATCCAAATGTACACTAAACAAGGCTGAAGAGAAACCATTCCATCCCCGTAGGGAGTTTGGTACTTTCCTTTTGACAATAAACTAAATGAGTGATGTGACTTCTATTTTGGGTCATGCCCTTTGCCCTTGTTTCAACTGCCCTTGACTATGACCCAAGGAACAACCTCTCGGTACTTCTGGTTAAGCGTTGACCCTCCAAGTGGGTATAGGGCTTTTGCCTTCGTGACATGAAACAAAATCATTTAAAAAAACAACAAAGAAAACTACAAATCTAAGAAAAAAGTCAAAGTGTGGTATCTTCTACCCGACACAGAGAAATCGCCCAGCCCTGTGCTACCTCTGGTGGGACACTGCACACAGCACCAAAGAGATAGGGCTACAAACCCGCCAACACTTCCACCTGCTGGAACTGAAGTTTTGCCAAATGCTTAAGCACAATCCTTGACTCTGTTCCCATCACTGACCAGGAAACTGGAGATGTTGTGGTGATACTGGCAGTCCCTTGCTTGATAAAGGAGCTCCCAGCTTCTAAATTCAAAGTTGATCATTTCCTTCTAAGAAACCACATTTATTAGGACAGCCTGACGTGTAGGTTTCAGAATCTGGATTGTTCAAAACTACAGGAAACTGACATCAAATGCCAGGGGTTTGCAGAAGGTGGGGTAAGACTGGCCAAGCTTTCCATTTAGATCTCAACTCTGCTTTTTTTCTTACTGATCCCCTCAGGACACGAGTCCATGATTCTTTACATGATTGCTCTACTACCCTCCGCTGCAGCCTTTTATACATTTCCCTTCTGATGCAACAGCCAATGTAGCCTTTTCCATCCACACACATCCTTCCTAAATACTCCAGTCCACTCCACTCACTCTGCTACCTTCAGCTGTTTCCTTTCGGACTCTGAAGTGAGTTTCATCAAACCTCAAGGATTCAAACACAGTCAATTACTGAAGTGTGTCTTAACCTGCCTGCTCCCGATGGGAACTCACCCACTTGCTCATTAACTGTTACTGTATTAGCATCCTGTGACTATTAACCTCTGCCATGAAGGCTGCGGAGGAAAGCTGTTAACGATTTCACAGCCTTCCTGCCATGTACTTGCCTCGTTTTCTCTCTCTCTCTCTCTCTCTCTCTCTCTCTCTCTCTCTCTCTCTCGCCTCCTCCTCTGGGAGAAATCTCTTCTGTCTTGTGGACACATGCAGCTACTCTGTCTCACCTCATTTTCAAGAAAAATCACATTGTGTCCTCTTATATTTTCTGCTCTATACCTTTAGGCCCCCATATTTTATTGATATCTTTAGACTGTTCCTGCCAATCACAGTGAAAATATGTATTTCCTCATTAAAAATTGAACATAAGCAATATATACTCATAGAACTTATTCTTTATACTTAACCTTCAACCACTAAACACAGATGCTTAGAAACATTTCATCCTAGATTTGCTAAGGGACATTACCTTTTTATTTACTTGCTGGTTTATAAGGACAATAAACACATGGGCATAGTTACTATCTTTCGCAATTTTAATTTGTGAAATTCTAATTGTTCTCATCTGTGAGAGCATAAAATGAAAAGTTCATTTAAACCTATCCATCTCACTTTATCACTCTGGGCATTTCATCCATCTACTCCGTTGAACTCTATGTCCCTCCATTCGCCTGCCTCTCAAGACTGTGCTGTCTGCTTTTCCATTGCACTTGCCTTAGTAGGCTCTTCATTCAAACAACCCAGGCACAAGTCAACCCACTGAGAATTCCGCCACGCTGACATGTAGCGTCACCAGGCACTAAGAGGGCGTGCTGTTTCCATGGTTAAATCCAGTCAATCCCAAATGGTATCCAACACATGTCTGAGAGTCACAGGAGCGAATAGGTAGAGGATCTGAAGGGAAGTTCTATAGAACACCTGTTTTTAAAAAATGTTTCTGTTGTTGCTATATTTAAACTTCCTGCTTATATTCTTGGTTTTAAAGTGTGTGTGTGTGTTTGTGTGTGTCTTATTCTCCCAAGATGCTTATATTAAGCTTTCACTCCATGCAAATAAAACATAAATCCTGTTCATGCAAGGCAAGATATGCCCACATGTGCTCTTCTCACCTCCCACCTTCCTGGCACGGTGTTCCTTCTCTCCCTTGGCAGCTGTCCCCCTATGAAGGAAGGGGAAAGCACAGGAAGCTGAGTCCTGGGAAAGAAAGCATAGTGTGGGCTATACCAGGGCATCACTTTTAGGGACGGCAAGAAAGAGGGGCCACCGAAACACACGTTTTAGGCCACATGGGGACCAGCAATGCGTGCCTAGTGGGCAGTTATTTGAGGCACACTTATTAGGCATCTGCCCAGGCGGTATTTTTGCCCAATCTCCAGAAAGGAGATAAATGCTTTCTTCCCGTTCGTACCGATGCCAAATAAAGGTCACCCCATTTCCGGGCATGTGAGGAGTGATATTTGAGTTCAGCCATTTCTAAATAATGGCTTTCTCCTTTTTCTTGAATGCTGTCGGGAAGTGGTGAGAAAGAACTTGAGTGACTGTGAAAATAGCAGTTTTTTAAAAATATGGTTAGAACAGACTATTGGAAGTGGGAACAGAATTGTGAAAACAACTGCTTTGGAAGTTTGAGAAATTTTATTGACTCATAAAATGTTACAGTGAGAGAGAATCCAAGAATTTATGTTAGAAATGAGGAAACTGAGGCCCCAGGAAATTAAGGAAATTGCTCAAGGTCAGTCCGCATCTTAGTCATGGGGCTAAAAGCAAAGTGGAAAGTAGCCTGGTGCGCTTTCCAGTGGGTGACACTGGTGTCTTTCTTTTCAAATGTCAACCTGTTTATTAATGGGGCCTTATGTCAGAGCAAATTTTAGCCGACTCCACTGCTGCTTGAATCCAAAACAGTGTGGTGTGAAAAGGGCACTTTTAAATCACCAGAGCTTCCAAAATATGGGGTCAGAGGGGTCATTTAAGGCTCTGGCTTCCTCCCAGTAAACATACAGCAACCCGTCTACACCCCACTCTGCAAAGTCCCATAGGTGAGAAGGAACCACAGCTAATTCCCACAACTTCCTTGTCATCATTTAACTTTATAGCCTAAAAGGGCTCCCACCAGCTGTAGGGGTCACGACAGTGGCTGCGGGTCATCACGGACTCCGCAACCTGCATCCGCTTTACATTATCGCTGTCACAGCACATTGTGGGACACAGTACAGAATTCTAGCTCCAACGCAGCAGCGGAGCTCACAGTTTAGAGGAGCTTAGTGATAACACTGCATGGAATGTAAAGAACATGCGTCAATCTAACGATAGGCAATCTACATGTTCATTAGCTGAGTTTCCGTATTTAGAGCTTTGTGAAACAGTGGCCTGTCTGCATGGGGCAGAGGAAATTCCCTGGGCAGCCTCGCCTGCCCCATCAGTCATGGAAGCCTGTCCTCCACTGAGCACCTCCAGTCAGACACTGACCCAGCATCCACCTGTTCCCTGTATACCGGTGTAAACAGATAGAACCCTCGCCCGTGGTAAGCTCAGGTCTAGTAAGGGAAATAGACCCGTGAAACAGTGGCCTGTCTGCATGGGGCAGAGGAAATTCCCTGGGCAGCCTCGCCTGCCCCATCAGTCATGGAAGCCTGTCCTCCACTGAGCACCTCCAGTCAGACACTGACCCAGCATCCACCTGTTCCCTGTATACCGGTGTAAACAGATAGAACCCTCGCCCATGGTAAGCTCAGGTCTAGTAAGGGAAATAGACCTCCTTGAACAAGAAATTAGGGCCTCATCTAAATGGTTTTGTCAGAAATCATTTCACTATCTCACTTCTGCCCACCTAGAAGGCATATTCTTCTAAGGTAGGAAATAACCTTTAAATACCATCTAGTCCATCTCCCTGGCCTTAGGCAAAAATAAGATTTAATCATTCCACCATTTTTTTTTAATGAGCCTCTTTCTGATAGTCTCTCTACTATTGATCCACCTTTGCTATTAGGACACAGGTGCATTGCTTCCAGCCTAAATTCCTCATGCTGTAATTCAAGCTCTCTTCCCTTTTTATCGACTCTTTAAAGAAGATGACAATTCCA
Organism: Myotis brandtii; assembly: GCF_000412655.1. Lineage (NCBI taxonomy): Eukaryota > Metazoa > Chordata > Mammalia > Chiroptera > Vespertilionidae > Myotis > Myotis brandtii. Next base: position 701,349 of record NW_005366486.1, on the reverse strand, counting down.
CTAATTTAACTTGAAAACCATCTTTGTTTCCTGTTTTCTGGGATTCACACATTTGATTTGTAATTAACTAGGTAGTATACATAATTCTCTTCTGTGTCTGTCCTAATCAGAGGACCCTGAAAATTGTGCTCAGTAGACACTCAGATATATCTGCCAAGACAGTGAGCATTCTGGTTGAGCAGCAGTGAATGGGGGGAAAGCTAGGAGACAGTTTCTGTGTTTACCTGCCAGCACTCCAGGTGAGTGTCCCTCTTCTGGGGAGCCCCTTGGGAGATTGAGAACCATGCTCCTACATCTCCTTAGCTCTTCCTCCTGACCACAGATCAAACAAGGTTGCTAGCACACTGGAGGTCTTCAATCACCATGAATGAATGAATAAATGAATGAATGAAAGAAAATTGGGGGTTTCCACTCTCACTATAATGACCTCCATTAACCCTTCCTTAGAAAAAATACTAGAGGCCTGGTGCACAAAATTGGTGCACGTGTGGAGTCCCTTGGGGTGGCCTGTGGAGATCGGGCCCAAGCTCGTGCCCCCAGCCTTGCAGCCCCACAGCCCTGCCTGGCACCCCACCTTGGCCTGGAGCCGCCCACTCGCCGGCCCCACCCCCTGCTGCTGCCACTGGTCACAGCCTGCAGGGTGACCAGCGGGGCAATCAGGGCCCTCGCTCACACCCACCTTGGCCTGGAGCCTCCCGCTCACCTGCTCCACCATCCCGCCATGGTCCTGCTCTTGCAGGGGCCCATCAGGGCCAGCAGCGCCTCCACTGCCAGTGCCAAATCACTGACTTTCACCATGTTCCGTGCCGCCCCCTGGTGGTCAGTACATGTCATAGCAAGTGGTCGAACTCCCAGTTGGTCGAACTCCCGCCCAAGGGGGCAATTTGCATATTGGGCTTTTATTATATATGATGATATTTACTATTTGAGGGAAATTAATGTAATAGCCCATAAATTTTACCAAGTCTGTCTTTATTCTCTTTTGCCTTCTTCCACATCTTGTTAAAGTCAAATTGTCCCCTTTTGCACTGATTTGTGAAAGAAGCAATTCCACCAAACCCTCCTTGAGATGGGATGAAGAGCCCCTGATCATGCATCATGAGGCCCAATTACACAGACATTAACTTAATGTCAGTTCCCGAGCATCTCAGGAGAAGGTGCATCATAGAACTCAGACAATATATTCTTGGCTGTAATGTTTCTACGAGCTCTATAGTCAGACCTTTAAACTCAGGTGAGGTGATGTGTGCTGAAAAGCTTATAGAAACAAAATTATACAAAACAATTTGGAAATAATATGTGCTACCAAAAAAAACACACACACACAAAAAAAACACCAAAGTATTTTAAATTATCTTCAGTAATAAATCCAGGAACCAGCAACCCTTGCCCACTAAATCAGTAATGGTTCCTGCAGAGAATTATATCTCCCATGTGGTTGCAAATATAAACACAACTATTAAATAGTTACTGCCCAGTGATATAGAAAGGAGAGCACTACAAGGTATTACATGTATGAGGTTGTCCTATTTTTTAAAAATATTTTTTTATTGATTTCAGAGAGGAAGGGAGAGGGAAAGAGAGATAGAAACATCAATGATGAGAGAGAATCATTGATCGGCTGCCTCCTGCATGCCCCACACGGGGATCGAGCCTGCAACTTGACCGCAATTGAACCTGGGACCCATCAGTCCACTGGCTGACACTCTATCCATTGAGCAAACTGGCTAGGGCAGGTGTCCTATTTTTGAAAAAATTATTTATAGTTTTTGTACAGGCTTAAAAAACCCTCGGTTTCATTTAAGCATACCCATGTGCTACAAAAAATAGCTATAATAACTTTGAGTTATATATATTCGAAGGCCTTTTCCAAGTGAAGCGTTCTTTTGAATTAAAGTACTTAAGGGGATTAAAAGTATTTATCAGGATTTGGTTCTATTAGGCATTCTCAATGGAATCAAGCTTTTCTAAGGAAAAAGAAAAGTAAAATCAAGGATTCAAACATTTTCATGCAAATATATTAGGGAAGTCCTATAAAATGAAGCTCAGAAGAAAATAAAAACATCACAGCAACATAAATTCAATTATTGTATGAAGGAGCCACAGAGACATGCAGAAACATAGTCATTCAAGTAAACATATTTATTCTGATTTTGCTCCTAGCTGACACAAATTACTCATTTCCTTGGACTTGATACAAGAAGACTCCAGAGCAGAAGTAACGTAAGGAGAGAGAGAGAGAGAGAGAGAGAGAGAGCGAGAGCGAGAGAGAGAGAAGCACATTGCTCATGGTTGGCAGCCTTGCAGTGATTGGCATTCACTACCACCTCTCAGCGCCCCCTGCCATGCAGAAGTGCTTGAGCCAGGCTCTTACATGCCTACAAGATCTCATTCACAGACTTCACTGCCTTTTGTGGGCAATAGTTCTCACCAGCAGCATTTTGACTCACAACCAGTTGCAAAGTGCCTTTAGTTATTTGTTACTAATAAAGTACTGAAGTTTGCAAATGGCTTACTTAAAAAAAAACTAATTCAGGCTAATTTTTATTTTATTTTATTAAATTTGCTACATATGTACAATGGAATACTACCCAGCCACCAGAAAGGATGAGATGCTGCCATTTGCAACAACATGGATTGATTCTGAGAAAGTCATGTGAAACAAAACAAGCCAGATGGGTGGATTTTTAAAGCAAGTGAGAGTAATTAGCAGGGTCTGGGTGCAGACCAACCAGAAAGGACTCTGGCCGAGGAGCTTCCGCTATCCTGGGTGCTGGATGGTGGGGTGTCCCAGGACCAGAGAAGAGATGTTAGTGCAGAGGGCACTGAGAGGGGGAAGCTCAGGAAAGCTAAGTTTTTTATCAACTAGGAGGGAACTATTTTGGCACTTTAATAACCTAGTATGTCTATCTGTTAGGGTGAGACAAAGGTAAGTATCTTTTTTTTTAATAATCCTCACTCATGTGTTTCCTGCTGTGTTTTCTTGAACAGGAGAGTAAGTGAAATGTCATGCTGGAAATTACACATAACCCAAGGGATTTGTTACCTGTGAACCCAAGGAATTATGCCACATACATGAAGGCAGTTGATAACTCTGCCTTCCTAACTCACACAGTGTAGTCACCTGCCAGGGCCTCCATAACCTAATAACACAGACTGGGTGGCTTAAAAAGAATTTATTTTATCATAGTTCTGGAGGCTCGAAGCCCAAGACGCAGGGGTAATCAGGGTCAGTTTGTGGTGAGGACTCTCTTGCTGGTTTGTAGATGGCCACCTTCTCCCAGTGTGGGCACTCGGCCTTTCTTCTGTGCGCACACGGTGTCTTTTCCTCTATTTAATAGGGGACCAGTCCTATGGGATTAGGGCCTCACCCTTCCAACCTCATTTAACCTTAATTATCTCCTTAAAGACCCTGAGGCTAAATATAGTCATGCTGGGGGTTAGAGCATCAACAAATGAATTGGGGGGGGGGAGGCTAATGCAATCCACAACACACACTAAGTGAGAGAGAGAAGTCTGCCCCACACGTTCTCACTCTGAGCAATTTAAGTAAAAGTGAACTCAGAATTAATGCTGCAGACAAGGGCACTTGAACAGCAGGCCACCACTGTAGAGTCACCTGTCCATGTGGTCCTATAGAGCCAGGTGTCCCTGAGGCCTGGGCTATAACACACCTACTCACTCATTGCCACTGTGCATACAACTTATCAACTAGCAAACACCTACTACGTACCAACTATATTCCCAGACCCAGCGGATACACAAGAAGTATAAGATCCACCTCATTGGGGTGGTAGAGTCTGCATACGAATCACCCCGGGGGAAAATCAGCTCATTTCCATCCAATCAGTGTGACCAGAGCCTTCATGACAGCCACATGGAACCTGCTCAGGGACCATGCCCCTCATACCTCTCTGCCATGATTTCCATGGAAACAGAACTGTTCCCATTACACTGGCATGACCCCAAGCAGATTCGGCCCTGGTAACTGGTGAAGGAAGGGCAATGTAAGTGGAACTGTTTCTTCTTCATTGTAATCAGTTCCAATTTCTCAAGAGCCTCATTCATATTGTACTGTGATGACCATTTGGTCAACAGGATGCTTATGTGAAAAACACAAAATAGTTACCACAGAGTAAAAAGAAAACTAGTAGAAAATCACATAATATTTTAATTCTAAGGAAAGAGGGACATAGCAGAGGATGAGTGGCAGAAACCCTCAACATTAGATACTAAGATTTCCAGGTGGATGAGGGGAGTATATGAGAGGGTCCCGAAGCAGAATTCTGGCTGGGATTCAGAAGAGCAAAATTCTCCATAAAAGAAAATGAGAAATCAAGGGCAGAGCAACATATAGAAAGAGAATAAAACTTTGGGAGTGTGTGTCAAATATGGAAGTCCTTACGGTTTTATGTCTTTTGCTCACTGAGCCTCAGTTTTCTCGTCTTTCAATAGATAAGGTGCTATTCCTTTTATTGGTTAACTGCAAGGAGTAAATAAGTACACACACACAGAGATCATGTAACAGTGCCTGGTACACTATAAAACATCCATAAACATCTGTTGAAGGAATAGATTAACAGTAATTAGTAGCTTTATTTCTGATGCTAACTTTCAGCTGAAATCACCATCCACAGTGACAGCAATGCCATCTGCAGTAAGATACAGACAGACGTATTGGAGTCCCTCCCAAGCCTTTGTGTAGACAGATGGGTAGCAGCCACTGGTTTAATATAAAATTATTGTTGGAACTACCCCATAATTTCCTCCTATAAATGTCCAGATGCCACCAAATTGGGCCCAAGGTCACCATATTGGAGCACACTGTCCTGGAGCTGATTGTCTGATTTCTATTAGAACTGACCCAGGGCAAGATGCTTGCATGGAGTATACTGTTGATCTTGTTACCTCTGTTACTATTCTCATTGATGCACAGATTGAGACATTTTTGACTGGTAGAAGCCTTTTTCAATTGGATCCTCAGTCCTTTTAACAAGTTTCCCAATAACAATACCAACACTAGCTCCAAAAATAGGATTACTGGAAACAATTACTTTTTTGTGTTTCTTTTCTTCAGATAATTGAATTATTTTCCATTTTTATTTATTTACTTATCATATAGCATTGTATTAGTTTTAGGTGTACAACATAATGTGCATTTCTTTTTGTCCTTAATATATCCTACTATGAATGTAAAAATTCTATGTCTTGAAGTACTTCAAATATTTCTCCGTGCAGTTTTGTCATCAACTAAATTTGGATCCTGATTGCAAGTAGATGTAATTGTTTTATTGTGCTTCCAATTTTAGTAATTTTAAATAAGATGTTATATATATCATACATCCACATATTTCTAAGGTCAAATCCTCAAAAATATGTATTCAGAGAAAACTGGCTTCTATTATTGCCTCAAACTCTACTCTCTCTTTCTATCTATAGTTAACTTTTAAAGTTTTACTTTATCTTTCAAAATACATGATGGGGAAGCTATTTAACCCATATGAGCCTCAGTTCCCTCATCTGTAAAAGACAGATAATATGAACATCTTCCATAGAATGTTGTTATAAGAATTACATTACGTGTAGTATTATGGTCCCTCCATGGTTTTGCTTCACTGCGATCTCCCTGTACCTAGAATAGTGCCTGACACATGGTAAGTTCCTCTTACATGTTAAGAAAAAGAAATGAATTAGACATAAGTATGCATCTCATATACCTCATGTCTAAAGGGTCACTGTAGAAGTTTCAAGTGTGCAGCTTTGCTTCCGTTCACATCTAAGAGTTGTCTCCTAGTGCATTTGGACTTCGGCCTTCGCCTCCCCAAGTTTTATTACATGATGGATGGTACTGTCATTGTAACCTCCAAGGCCCTGGCCTTTCCACAGCTGGGCCTCAGGTGCAGTAACCACAGGCTCGCTGCTCCTACTCAATTCGTTACTCTGGACAGACGGCTGGGGAAGTCTGGGTCGGCAGAATCTTGAAGCCATTCAAATCTATTACAAAGACCCGTGGGGTACTTCCTGAAAACATAGTGTGAGCTTCGGTGATTGTTTCAGAAAAGGCAATAGACTCGTAAGCGTTTATGTGTGTCTTGCATATTGGAAGTACAGTAAATGTATTACTACTTCACCGGAGACTCTCTTGACAATAATGTGAATTGCTCAGGGAATAGAAATCAAGTCTTAAGTGTTTCTGACATCAAAGGTGACTGCTGGGCTTCAGCAAAGGAGTTTTCAAAGTTAGACTGACTTGTGTGATTGAGATATTCACAGGATAACACTGCAAAGGCAGGTCAGGCCTTCTTTCACGATCCAGGATGCAAGGGCATGATAAAGGCCTGATTCCAGTGGCTGGTGTGCTCGGATAAGGACCTTACAGGAATGGGGCTCCAGAAACACACCTTAGGCCTGTCTTTGTTTTCTGTTCTCTTAACCTAAAAAGTTCTTCTGTCAGTTCTTTTTTTAAAAAAATATATTTTATTGATTTTTTACAGAGAGGAAGGGAGAGGGGATAGAGAGTTAGAAACATCGATGAGAGAGAAACATTGATCAGCTGCCTCCTGCACACCCCCCACTGGGGATGTGCCCACAACCAAGGTACATGCCCTTGACCGGAATCCCACCTGGGACCCTTCAGTCCTCAGGTCAACGCTCTATCTACTGAGCCAAACGGGTTAGGGCTGTCAGTTCTTATTAAATCCTCAGCTACATATCACTTCAATGCTCATCACAAATGAATCCCTTTCTTTATTTTACTTTTTTTGTTGTTGTTAATCCTCACCCTAGGATCTTTTTTTCCATTGATTTTTAGAGAGAGTGGAAGGAAGGGAGGAGAGGAGAGAGAGAAAAACATCGATGTGAGAGAGACACCTCAATTGGTTGCCTCCCACATTTGCCCTGACAGGTGCCTGAGATCAAACCTACACCCAGGTACTTGCCCTTGACCAGGAAGCTAACCTGTGACTCTTCAATGTGGGGTCAATGCTCTAACCACTGAGCAAGAACCAGCTAGGGCTGAATTCCTCTCTTGCTTGCAGAGTTTTTCTTAGGACATTTTTTTCTCCCTTTCTTGCAGCAAAGACTTGCTTATGTCTAGTTAGTTTTGTTGCTGTTGGGTTATTTTGTTATTGTTATTTTTATTGTGATGCTACCTTTTTCATTAGATCCTTAGGGACAGGGAACAAGACTTATTTTGTACACCACCCCACCTTGCTTAGCACAGAGTCAAACCAATTTTGCCATTTAAAAAAAAAGTGTCATACTGTGTTCTCAATAGTGCCTGCAAAATCTTTTTCTTAAAGCAACAATACTATCTAAATAAAAATTTAAATTGAATAAAATTAATTAGAATTCTGAAAATTATTTAGGTAACTTTGGTACACCAGGATGGCCAAATGCCATCCACAGTGAGGGCTCAATCAATGGTGGCTTAAAACAGCAACATGGCTCATTGGAAATATCGCTTTATTCATTTGTTACATTTAATGAACACCTACTATACATCAGTTGACAACCATAACAAGTTTACAGTCAATTGCAGAGGAGATATATCATATTAAGATCCAAAAACAATAGGAAGAAAAATATAATTATGTGATTAAAGTCTGTATGGTAACTACGTGAGGCAAGTGGGCTGTTATAAAAGGCATCAGGCAGAAAGAACAACTTTCAGTTCTTAATCAGTTTTGTTAGCTAACTATATATTGTCCAAGTCAACTGCAAAGGGGAAATTTGGGTCTCCTTAGCTAAATTCAATGAATATCCAGTCCACGTAATAAATGTAATCATAATTTGATGGCAGTCTAAATGTCTTCAAACAACTTAATCATGATCCCAGCTGGTTTGACAATGCAGAACAAAAATATACCAAGAAAGTAGAGCCTATAGAAGAGACACTAAAGATACAACAATTGCACCTTATGCATTTTGAAATAAGAGAATGGTAGTTCATGTTTTCCATTTAATTTGATGTCATTTAATTTATTCCTCTGGCCTAATTTTCTCTTGGGTACAATCTCAGTCAGGTCATGATGGCAGAGTTTAAAAAACACCATCAGTGGCAGGACATATGAATTATGATCAAGGCTGAAATGTGTATGAAATACAGTTGCATCCAATATCATTTAAAACTTCATTTTCTATCTTGGATAATAAACTACAAATGAGCTAATAGAAGAAATAGTTGACCAATAGTCAAAACTCCTGGATTCTTCCTAGCTGGTTTGGCTCAGTGGATAGAGGGTCCATAGGCTAAAGGGTCCCAGGTTGGATTCCAGTGAAGGGCACATAACTTGGTTGCAGGCTTGATGCCCAGCCCTGGTCGGGGTGTATGGAAGACAACCTATCAATGTGTCTCTCTCACATCGATGTTCCTCCCTCTCTATCTCTCCCCCTCCCTTCCACTCTCCCTAAAAATCAATGGAAAAATATCCTCATGTGAGGATTAACCAAAAAAACGAAAAAAAAAACAAACCAAACTCCTGGGTTTAATATGTTTCAGATCTACCTAGTTATGTGACCATGAACAAGTTGTTTCATTTTTTAAGTTTCAATATTGTGTTTATTTAAATTATGATATTACAATATGCCCTGCCTGTCATGAATATGATTATAGTGAGAATGGAATGAAATAATGTAGGGAATGGTACTGGAAACTGAAAAATAAAAGAACTGCAAAACAGAATTTGTGTAGATATGCTAACATTAATATTAATAAAAATGCTTATCATAAAGCCTAACAGCTTAAACTGTTATAGGAACTACCTGTAAAAAGAAACTCGTATTTGTATTTTGAGAAAGGTCATCCTGTCAGTTGCTGCTACTACAAACAACAGGTGAAAACCTTTGGTCCAGAGAAATATGAAAACAATTATGAAACACAAGTTAATGAAAACTGCAACACATTTCTTCTATCAAAACCCTATAGCTTCAGTATTGCTGATTCCCTACTTTATTCTGAGAAAACATTCTTAAATGCTTGAGGCTGTTTGTTAGTAACAGTTGTAGACATTTATAACAAGGACCATCTTAACTGAATTTTTTTTACAAATTAAACAAAGGATCCCAAAGAACAGTTCTAAGTGTTTACAATCAGCACTCAAAAGATATACTGTGCAGGAATATCATTCATTAAATACACTGCTTATAGACCAAAAAGGTAATCCGAACAACAGTCCTCAGTGCTGAGACTCCACTGTAGAAAACGGCATAAATGTTATCTGAGGGTCATAAAACACTCTCTGAAAGTAAACTTTGTCCTAAGGGAAGTAAACTTTCAATGCACCAAATTCCATTTAGTGCCCTGCAGACAGGAATTCTGCAAAGAATATTCTGAAACAGGCAACTCATCTTTTATAGCTGAGTACTCTATCATAGAAGACCAGGAATAGGAAATTGGGTCTTCATCCTCCCAGGGCATCCTGGTTTATATCGCTAAGAATGATGGCTATTATCAAATTTTTAAAGATCCCCAGAAATGGCCATTCTGCAACCTCTCTTGGAAGCAAATTTCTATCATAAGCACACTATCTTTAAAATCCTTCTATATGTGCGACCTAAGTCTGTCATAGCACAATACTGGCTCTTTCTTTCCCTCCCTCCCTCCCTCCCTTCCTTCCTTTCTTTTTTCCTTATTTTTTTCTATCTTCAATCAAAAAATAAATATTGACTGCCTATTGATAGTAGTATTACATGGGTTATGGGGGGAATTAGAAAAGTACTCTGCCACCTGGATACACAATAGCAACCTTTAACTCCTTATTTAAATCATTATTAAGAGCAATGTATGGAAATAGCTGCCAATTTGTGGAAAATATAGAGGACAGAGGAACATGTCGAATTGTCCTAAGAATAATAATCAACAAATGTAGACTGAGAAAAATCTCTTGGTCAAATGCTCTAGGTTCTTCAATAGATAAATCTGAAGAAGCAGCAAGTGATGGAGGGTACCTGTTGATTCAAGGAAACCTAAAAGATATAGTCAGTTTTATGACAATCAGGCAAGACTTAGAGTGTCAGAGGATGCACATTAAATTATAAAACTAAAACATAGGGAGGTCACTGCTCTAAAGTCATGAAAATAGTTATTTATTGAGAAAGTGTGAAGGTGAGGTTGAGAGGAGGCATCAGGAGGGGATTCTAGGTGCTGACAGAGTTTTCTTCTTGACTTGATGTTGGTCACAAAGTGTTCACCTTAGAACAATCCATTAAGCCAAACATTTGTTTTGTGTGAGTTTTCTGTATCTGTGATTTTCAGGAAGCATTTATCAGCATGGAAAAACTAGAACTCCTATTACATTACTAGTGGGAAAGCAAAATGGTGCAGCCATCTTACAAAACTCTTTGACAGTTTCTTATTCAGTTAAAAAATCCTGGCCCATGCAACACAAGGATGGATCTCAAAAGGCATGCTAAGTGAAAAAAGCTAAGTGAAAAGACACACAAAAAAGTTAAATTCGTTATAACTTCACTTATAAGACTTTTGGGGAAAAAGCAAAAATAAAAACTATAGGGAGATAAATCAGAGCAGTCTTTGCCAGAGGCTTGGGGTGCGGAGAGGAAACTGACAACAAAGAGAAACAAGGGAACTCTTCAGGGGCATGAAATACGCTACATCTTGATTACATGATGGTATCTGCTTGTCAAAACTAATCAAACTGTATACCTAAGAAATGGATTTTCAGTAAATCTTACCCAAAAAAAAAGCGACTGTTATAGAGAATAACAACAAAGTTAGGCTCTAGTTAAGAAGAAACATATTCTTCTATATTTTGCATTTATTTCTTGAAAGAAAAAGAATGTTGAGTGGGGATAGTAACACATTCAGAATTATAATAGGTGATTGAAAAAATGTATAGCAGAAAGACTAAGTCAATGGTGTTTTTACTGATGGCTATTTCTTCAGAAAAAAATTGGTTAAAAGTGAAAACAATTCTGGTTGTTATAAAATTCTGTTTCTTCAGGTTCTTCCCCAAACCAGTTCAAATAAATCCTAACACAGACAACATCAGAGCCAAGAGCAATAATGGTTACGTCTACCATGAGGATATTAGCTTCCTTTGTCAGTCAAGTTCCTCAGTATTCAATTTTGACCATCCTCAACGGAAATATTTCATCCAGGGTTGGCAGTTTTCTAATCTCCACTTCTCCAGAGTCAGATAACCAAGACAGACCCAATGAAAGCCCAGTCCCACGGAGCTCCACCGTGATGACAAAGTGGGCAGCGAGCCCTCAACACAGAAGCCTGGTTGTTACAACTTCAAGAGGCCTGGTTTTAACAGTGCAATTATCATTTCACCCAGGACATGCATTTCAGTTCTAACATGCTCTCTTTCAAAAGGCATGAAAAGCATTGCAAAACTGCAGTGCAAGTCAACTTCCTCATTTTACAAATGAGCAGACAGAGATCCAGAAAAACATGAAATTACTTGACCAAAGTCACTAAGCTAATTGGAAGAGAGGCTAGATTCATGTCCTAGAAAACCCACTTAATAGGAAAGTGCTCTCTGGAATGAAATTGGACCTGTATATTCTGTGTTCATATTGTTTCCTCAACCAGTGATAATTAACTAACAGACAATATAACTTTCATTGTCTATTCAACAGTGTATAGCTCCGTGCTGAATTTAAGGAGAAATCATGGCAGTGTCATCATGTCTCAGAAGCAGAAATACAAAGAAATCAAGGCACGTTCCCCACGGAAGGGATAGCTGTTCAGGGCGCTGAGAGTGGTTCGTTCTCTCTCTCTCTCTCTCTCTCTCTCTCTCTCTCTCTTTTCTCTGTACTGTAGGTGTCGCCTCCCCCTGCTTTGCTCCAGAGAGCGCTTCCACACTAGATCATAAGATATACGCTTCCCACATCCAAACATGACCAATATTAGGTTAACCAGGCATTTCAAAAAACCCCATTTTAAATCTTCCCTTTCACCCTAGTCATTTAAAGAAAACCTATCACCTAACTGATGTCGCTTTGCCATGGGAAACTTCCCGTAGACCTACTCAGAGAAGCCGTTGCGAGGCCCCCATTTCCATGACGTCTCAGGTGGAAATGCTGCTGACAGTGTGGAAACAGCACATCAAGAGAAGATTGCCCTCTGTATGCATCAGGAGGAACGGGCACTCGGGAAGCCAGCCTGTGAGAGGTTCAAATTGAAGAAGGTCTGAGATGGAACAAGTGTGGAAGAGGGGCAGAGGAGCTCCGTGCCGCTGACTGTCCAAAGGCCAATTGACAATGTTTCTTATCTGGTTATGTTTTACTCCTTCTAATGATGTAAAGAAAATGTTCTTTTAATGTACCAGATAGATACAGAGGCAGGGGAAAATACGTGAGTAGGACGTTTAAGGGCCATATTATCCTCTTCAACACACACTTCTATGCCAGGTGCCCACAGCCTCCAAATGGGCAGCAGAAAATGAACCCTAGGATTCCATAAAGTCTCTGGGAGCTGATAATGTAAACAGCAACCAGTGAACAACTTACGCAGTAAAACTATCTCCATTTCTGTCTCCTTGAAGTTCAGCATGCAGCGGACGGACGGCAGTTAAGCATAGCAATCAACGGTGATAGGAGAAAGCCCCATTACAGAGCAAAGAAATAGCTTCAAGGCAGCAGATAACAGTGCTGGGAGAGAAGGTCAAAACAGGTGCAGAGAAATCCTGGAGGTTGAGAGTGAAAGCCTGGACTCCATTTGGGTGATTTTTAACTATCCGAGTCAATCACGGGTGACAGCTTAATTGTTCCTTTACTTAAACGTACACCACATGGTTTAAATATACATACAGAACACTTCACGGCTACAGAGAAATGCTAATTGATTCCTGATGATGCTTTGGGTGTAATGTGCTTCCCTAACTGTCAATAGTTTACAAACTATGTCTCCTTGGTCGTGGGTCTACCAGGTTGATTGATTCTAATGTAAAGCTTCAAACACATTGCAAAATAGAGCTGTCACATGATACACACATGTATTATTACTGCCAGTATCACTCTACCAGGTTGATTGATTCTAATGTAAAGCTTCAAACACATTGCAATACATGATACACACATGTATTGTTACTGCCAGAATCATGACACAATTATCAATTTCATCTGGCTTGAATCATGCCTTTGCATGATAACATGCCCACTACAAATATGAAATCTGGCTGTCCTGAATTTGGACAAAATTTCCCTTCATTTACAGCTACTCTACAGATGTTATTTGTTCATATATGTACATAAGTCTTCTCTATCTGGGCTGGACATCTTTGAAGACACTGTGTTCTATCCTATCATGCACTCAGTAAAAGTGGTTCATTGTCTGATAAGAACAGCAGCTTCCAATATTAATAACATACTGTTTCCAAAGGAACCAACTCTAAAACATGTACAAATCATGCATGGTTTGCATGAAATCAGTACCTTATAGACTTGTTCATTTCCTCACAAGTCTTTTTTGTTTAAAATCACTGTTATTCCATGTTATTCCACCTCCATGTGACACATAGCCTTCCTGAAGATGCTTCTCCAGGTGAATCTAACTGATACACAAACACTTCCTTCGCTCCAGGTAGAGTAATGCGGCTGGGCTTCCTGAAGATGCTTCTCCAGGTGAATCTAACTGACACATAAACACTTCCTTCGCTCCAGGTAGAGTAATGCGGCTGGGGGTTCAAACACTCATTACTTTTACATAGGAGGGAGCTCAGTGCCATAGCCTCAGTCCACACTAGTGACCTTAGCTAGCTGGACAATCGGTTCAAACAAAGAGTTAAAGGGAGGGTGGAGACAGTGGAATTATAGGGGGGTCACAAATCTAATCGCATATAAAACATGCCCAGCCATGTGCACCACACAGACAATGGGCTGAATGAGCAGTATGACATCTGGAAAGCATCTTTGATTTATAGCAACAAAAATTAACACAAAGAAGGGGCAATCCTAATGATTCCACTAGCTGCTTCTAAGTACCAACTTATTGGAATACCCCTTCATCTACAGCAGCGGTTCTCAACCTGTAGGTCACGAACCCTTTGGGGGTCGAACGACCCTTTCACAGGGGTCGCCTAAATACATCCTGCATATCAGATATTTACATTATGATTCATGACAGTAGCAAAATTACAGTTATGAAGTAGCAACGAAAATTATTTTATGGTTGGGGGTCACCACAACATGAGGAACTGTATTAAAGGGTCGCGGGTTTAGGAAGGTTGAGAACCACTGATCTACAGAGAAGGCTTACTTGGAAAGTATATTTTTTTCTTTCAGGACTTAAAGAGGGTAAATGGTTTGAATCAAGTTTGCGATGGCTGCCTGCATTGCCCTCAGTGCAGGCAATTTCTGATTTATGACCTTAGAGCTGATTATATAACCTCTGGTCCATCTTTCCCCCCACCTCCAAATTTTGGACCACTGCTGATCATTAAAATTCACAGCTGAAGTCTAATTCCCAAGCACACCTAATTGTCCCAGCTTCTCAATTATTCACTTCCCCTCCAATACGTCACTTCATCCCTGAATCTGAGATAGAGAATCTCAACTACCATTCAGACACTCCCATGGCTACAATACCATCAAGCATGCTAGGAAAATACCTCACCTGACTCAGCCCAGGCTTCAGCATCTCATGTTTCTGTGTCCCAGGTTCATAAAAGGTAATACAACATGTATCTATTCGGATGTTCTCATGAACCTGCAGTATACTGCTTGACCTGGGCACCTTGAGCCCTGGAGTTCATCTTATTTCCTGTGTTATCACTTAGGCATGAACCCAGAACTCCTAATTCATGTGAAATTCAGAAGCTGCCTAACTTTGTAGATATAAGTGGATAGCAGAAGTAGGACCACTTCTAAGAATTAATCCTCATTAACACCATCTTGGATTATTCTCTATTATGCCTTTCAATGCCATCTATAAAGGGGCATACGTGGTGCATTTTATTACTCTTTAAGGAGTAGTAGTCTTTGTCTGTGAAATAAGAATTACAATCCTCTTCTTTTCCATTTTAATCTTTGCTGCCAGGAATCTTAGAGCTAAATTAAATGCTCATTCTCAGAGAACATGTTGGCTGTATAATTGTGATCCCTTGCCACATTCCTCTCTCATGGTCTTTATCTTCTGCTTTTATTTTATCAACCTGATTGTACAACAATCTTTTACATCATAAGCCACTTCACTTCCTTTGAAAAAGCTAAGATATTAGCATTATTTTTCAAAGTAACTTCATTCGATGAGCAATACTAAAAAAGTAAAAAATCTCAAAGTCCAGATCTCAAATATCATCCTGTATAAACTCATCATGTATAAAATAAACCCCAATCCAAAACAAAGGGAGAAAATTGGGAATGCACAAGTTTTTAATTCAATACAATAATTTCGATTATAGAAATTATTTATGTGAGCATTTAGATGGTGAACAATTGAGGGTAATCACTATAGGCATGTTCTGTAACACTGAGAACTTTACAAGACTTAAATTATAGTAATAGGGTTGTTTAAATTACCATAATGAGAAAGATCTTACAAATCAAAATTTAAAATGTGTAACGTAACCAGAAAATGATTTAGAGGGTCCAGTTAAATTATTAAATTATTCTATAATAATCTTATCTGTTATACATGCTTCCACCTCCCCCTCCCCATCTTTTGCTCATTTACATTAGTTGTTTAGCTGTAATTAGACTTGAACTTTTCTGTTTCAATGAAGCTTTACATAAGAAAACATTATGGGGGGAGGGGGCAAAAAATCTTTCCAAAGGCAGTATGTAAAACTAAGCACTGTTTGATTTACATAGAATTATCCTCTCTCTCAGCCTGTGATGAAGACTTGGCTGTTGTGGAACTCAAATCTGTATGTATTGCCTTTTGATTTATAGCAGATGACCTGGCATCATCTAAACAGAATTTACTGTGCCATGTGCCTCATGCCCTGGAAATCAATAGCTGGAATACAGAGGCGTCTTAATTAGACAGAACAAGGGTAGCGAGATCTGCCTCCTTCTTTCCTTTATCGTTAAAATGGCAAGTATTACAAAGCAGTGCTTGTTTGGAAGTCGCTGTGGAGCAGAGATCTATTAGTTCAAGTTGGGAGTTATTAAGTGAGAGTCGCCATCAATGGAATAAAAAATGAAGCACAATGCTGTATAAACAATAGCCTGTGAGGCGTGGGACATGAACTTGTTAAAATATTGACTGGTGCATTTCTACAGCACCTGTGTATTATCATGGGCTTGAAGAGTTGAACAGGGTATTAAATTACGACTGAACACAGAGGAGTTATCCATTCTCCCTACCCTGTTCCTCTAAACCAGTGCTGCACACATGCCTGGTATTAGCCACAATGAGAGGAATTACCTGAAAGTTCAACTATGGTCTCTCTTTGCAACACATCTGAAAATTAAGAATTATTATAAAAGCCTCATAATGAAGAAGCTATCTTATCCATCACTATTCAAAGCAATTATCAACCTTTTTCATCTCATGGCACACATAAACTAATTACTAAAATTCCACAGCACACTAAAAATATTTTTTGCATATCTGAAAAAAATAGATATAATTTTGATTCATTCACAGTAAATAGCTACTATTGTCTTGGCTATTGTCATTTTCTTATTTTTTCTTATTTGACAATCTAAGGGAAAAGAGGTCAGTGCCCCTGACTAAACAGCCAGGTATTGCGTGTTTTAAAAATTCTTGTGGCTCACCAGTAGAAAATTGCTGACTGATCATGTCCAAATACCAGTAGCAAATTAAAGATAAGATCCACAGAGTTTGCTCATGAAAATGTAAGGGCAACTTCTCAAATTTGATTCTGCCTGGGAGAATCTCAAAAATTATTTTCTTGCTTTTGCAAATGGTGAAGTGAAATATAGAAATGAAAGTACACTGTCCCTCACAGAGTGCCCATATCTGGTCCCAGGACTGTAACTGCAGGAGTTCATGTTTTATCCATGGAACTGAATAGATTTTAAATAACAAGTTGAACTTCACCTAGCCCTGTGTTAACTATAACCGAAGACTAAATTTCCATGAAGGCAATTCCAGAATGTCAGCTGAGCTGAATCATCTGGAATGGCTGAGGGCATTTCCCCAAACCTGAAAAGGATGCATAAAATGATTGCTTGCTGCCAGACAGCTAAGGGCATCTCAATCTACATGTTATTGCCTCCTGCTGGCCAAACACCTGAACAGCCGTAGGCAATTCCCCAATCTGACAATGGATTCTATATACAAACCCTGGCCTTTGATGTATATGTCTACCTTGCCTTAGGACAAAATTGTGTGAATAAATAGACAAGGAGAACTTAGTTCCTTCAGCTAAGTTTTCTCTGACTCCCCATAATGCCTTTCAAAATTATGTTTCGTCTCTGGACTCTTATTTAATTTACGCACAGTGCCTTCTCCAGGTTCCCGAACCCTTCTTGATGCTGGAATAAGACCCCCGGCATTACTAAATGATTCTGACTGTGCTGGAATTAAATCTAAGCAGAGCTACTTTTTCAGAATCTTCCTTTCAAATTCAAGTTATATCTTTTTAAAGGGAAGGAGCTCATTGATTTTTGTTTTTTAACTACTCCTAAATGTTCCCTCTAAGTCATGAGTAAGAGCTTACTGGATGATTAGATTCACACACACTCTCTCTCTATCTTAAAATAGAATTATGATGACCAGATAAATTTATCCTCCTGGCTGGCCTTTCACACAATATGCCAATAGGCCACAAAAACCACCACAATGTACTGTAAGATCCTTTGGAAAGCCATCGGGGAAGAAACAGGCTCAATAAAGCCAAGACTATGTGAGGTGCAAATGAAGTTTCAGGTGCAAATGAAGGTCCAAATTCAATAGGATGGCTTGGCAAGAAGACAAGGTCAAAACTGTTGGGGAATTAGCCAATCAGACGCAACAGAAGCGAGCACAGGAGAAAACCAAGTGTTCCTGGTGCAGGGAGGCATGCACCCTTTGCAGCAAGAAGCTCAGGCTGTAACCCTACCTGGAGAACTGCTGCTGCAGGCCGCGCATCTGAATCCGGCTGCGCTCAGACTCCAGTGTTACCTCCTGCAACCGCTTCTCACTCTGAAGACGTAAGTGTCTCTCCTCTTCCAATTCATGTATCAGCTTCTCATGCTATAAAAGGCGCAAAGGAAATGACTTTTAAGAAGGTGTTTCTTAAATATTATGACAAAAAATAATTAGTAATAGCTGTCAATTACTAAGTGCTAACTTGGATTCTATATATAATTAATTAATTCCGTCCTCCTTACAACCCCATGAAGTAGGTTCTATCATTAATATCTTATTATAGACAAGGAAACCAAGGATCAGAAACATCTAAGTAATTTGTCATTAAAAAACAGAGGATAACAGGTTTTCAATCCTGGCTGATCTGACTCTAATGCTTAAATAATTTCCACTGAACCAGGTGGCTTCCTGTGCAGATATGAAGATCTATGACCCAATAATCCCATCAAATGCATAATAATTCAAGTGATAATGACTGAGATCATTAATACTTGTCCAGAATTATTTCATCTCTTCACTCTCTGGTCTATGCTTTAAAGGGAACATTACTGTGTTTATAGAATTGACAAGAATTCCAAGTTGATTACACCCTGGAGCTCATGAGAACAGGTTAAAGAATATTTTTATTTTGTCCAATTAGGTTTTCACAGATAAAATGAGGCTAAACTACCCACTGTATTTATAATCCCGGAAAAACAGCTCAGCTCACAAATGGGCATCAAAAATTAAAAGAGGGATTGGATGACTCAGAATAGATTTTCAGCAAAAAATCATTCCTGGAACTGGTAAAAAGCACACAAGATCAGATCCTCTTGACATTACCAACTGAACCATGCTAATGTTTTTGTTTTGTTGTTGTTCCTGTTTTGTTTTGTTTTTGTTTTGTTTTTTTAGTATGCCATGCTATTATAGTTACTGTTGGTATTAATTTAAGCACTTTGCATAGAGAATACATATTCTTTGATAAAAACTACTCAATGACCTAAATTCTTAAAGGAAAATAAGAGAAGCAGGGACCTTAGTCTCCAAATATACTACGCACTAGGATAACTTTGTGCCATGGATGAAACAGGATCCATTGAATGGGGCATATTCACAGGGAGCAATAGCAAAGATAGACTTTCTCCAGCTCTGACTTATGGGAAAGGGTTCCCCTGAGGACCATGAAGAACATTAGGTCATAATCTGGAAATGAAGGTGCTCTGAGAATAGACCCCACCTCTGCAGCTTGAACCATGCTTTTCCTTCTGCTTATAAAGCCCTCCAAGTACTGTCTCTATTCAAACCCAGGGTTCCTTCCAGTTCTCCTCTAGAACTTACCACTTCACTGTTCTTTCCCAACACTGGGTTTCAACAGCACCTCTTATCTTTACCAACCTCTTGGCCCTCACTTATTTTTTCTATTATTATGAATTATAATTCTCTAACTAGATGAACACTTGCTTGAGGTTAGGATTATGTTTACTGTGCATTTAAATATTTATTTAGCATAGTGCCCAATGCATATTAGCACTGGAAATATTTGCTTAATGGTTATGGAGCTGGACTTTTGCTAAGTCAGGGTTGCAATTTCTATGTCCTTAACTCTTCTAAGGTCCATTTTTAACTACCACAATCAGTTACTTCTATTGGAAAAAGTAAAATAAAAATCTAATCTATATTCTGTCACTTTTCAGCAGCTTTGAAAAGGAAGAAACACATGGTAATGGAAGAGATAGGTACTAATTAATGTCAAAGCACTGTGGAAATAGTTAAAGTGGCAAATTTTACTTTTACATATATTTAATCGTCATAAAAATAAATTAAAATATAAATGCTTTACTCGATTATTACACACAATCAACATTACTCTCTGTATAGACACACTGGACTAATAGGAACATGAATATGTTACCTATATTATAGAATTTGGAAGATTGTGCTTTAATTCCAGTAATAGGCAATAAAAATGGTGTATCTTCAATTATTCAAAAGCATATCCTATAAACAATGTGAAGTTTTGCAGAGAAACAGCACGTTTCCTTCTAAAGTAAAGAATCTTACATAGATTCACTCCCCACTATATTGAAGAACCCCAAGCTCTATAAGCAGAGGTTTTACATATGGATAATCATTCTCTTAAATTTGTTAATGCCTTTTCAAATGATACCTGTATAACACAGAAAAGGTTCTAGGAAATTCTAAGACTGATGGAGGCAAAAGTTGTTTATTAAAATATATTTTCTTCAAAAGGAGTATGTTTCAGTTAAACCACCAAAGCTTGACAATAAGCCACATCTACTTTCCAAATCTGGAAAAACATTCCTACCTAAATTATAAAACATGGCTAACAGTAGCAAGAGGGTAAATGGATTGGCCAGGATATATTTATTTATTTATTTTTGTATTAGCTTTTCCTGGGTGTAAACTAACTTCTCGTCAAAGCAAGTTTGGCTTTCTCTCACAGGTTTACACTGCATCTTTTATAGCAGGGAGCATGAAGGGGAGGGAGAGATGGAGAATGGTTGGGTATTATTGATATGGTGCCACTGGGTACTGAAGAGCGGTAAGTAAAGACATTGCCACAGAAACCTGGGTTGCAATATCTGCAGCAACATCACTCTTTCCATTGACCCGCTGGGCTGGGCTGGCTTTGAGAAGCCATCTGAAGAGAGCTGTAAGTAGTTTTCAAAACTGATTGGGCCTCACGTTTGTATTTCTCCTTGTTTCATTTAGCAAGATGGCGTCTTCTGTTTCTCCTCCTCGGCTTTTCTTAACCTGACACCTAAATCGCTACCCCAGGAACACAAACGCAGGCTTCGGGCTGAGTCTGAGGAGAGACATTAAACAGGAATCCACAGGCAGGTCGGCGAGCCACACCCTCCTCCTCCCCTTCAGTGACATGGACTTCATTTACTTCCACTCAAAAGGAAGGTTTGCACAGTTTCCTCAGCAAAAGCTGACTCCAAGTGTGTGAACGTCCCACCCTGTGTTCTTCTCTAGTTTCTGTCTCTAACTCGGACCTAGTTCTATAAGAAAAGTCTTGAATTTGGAGAGCATATTACATTTTGTAAAATGTTCTCATCTTCATTGCTGTATCCAGTCCTCGGAACAACTTGGCAAAGTCAGTTGTTCTCAACAGCATTGAAAGATTTTTAAAACTAGGATCGAGAGAGAGAAGGCGCTTGCCGGGGTTAGAAATGACAGTTCTGGGACCAGAACCACATTTTCCAGGCTCCACGTCCCCATTTGCCCCCCTTCTATGGTCAATCCTAACACTTATGTTAAAGGTGCACATTTGTCCCAATGAAGTTGATATACTGGGAAAATCTGAGTATCACACAAATCTCACATTTGCTTGAGCCCAATTTTATTCATGAGGAACATGAGTCAACACAGAAAACTGCATCCCACTCAACCTAACACAGAAATAAATACACAAATCACCCACATCTCAGAGACCGACAGGCCCCTCAGTCCTCCCAGCACGTGGTGAGGCACTGTCACCCGCAGATGGAGGTACAGCTTGCCCTAGTTCCAGCCTTCCTCCTGCCGCTTCACCGTGGCTCAGCCTGCCATGGAGCACTCCCACGAGCACACTGCATGCTTTCTCAGGGTGAAGTGCATAGTTAGTGTATCCCTTCTGTGTTTCTTAGTCAATTAACACATGCAAAATTAGCTGCCCTTTTTATTAGATTTTTTTTAATGCATCACTGACAAAACTTCATTTCCCCACAAGCCCTGTGCAGGGATCTTTAGGAACGCATCTGTCATGTGATAGCAGAGCTGACTACCTCATTCTGGAAAAAAGAAATCTGAAACAAGGGTAGGATTCCAAAGTTCAAGTCTTTGACACCCCAGTAGATCTTGTCTGTATCTCATAGCCTTCATATAGACCTTAAACTTCCTCCAATTTCAGTACTATCCTCTGTTTAAACCTCCAGGGAAGATGACTCTATAATCTCCCTCGGTAATCCATGCTATTTTTTCTAAACTCCTTTCCTGACAATTTTCTAAGTCTTGCTTAAATTTTTTCAAGTATCAAAAAGCCATCTTCATATTTCCAGGAGATACAGAAAAATCTACAGTTTTGACATTATTTTCTAATTTAATAGAAAGCTCTGCTTAGGAATGGAGCTATGGACACACCCACATGGACTTATTCATTCGCTCAGACCACACCTGTTTACTGTGCCAGAAGCTGGATCAGAGCAGGAGATCAGCAAGGAGCCAAATAGACATGGTTTCTGACTGCAGGAGACCTTCACACAAGCAGAGAGGGTCAGTGCTAAACAGCCACAAAGATAAACATATCAGTAAAAACTAATAGAGAATTCGGGTTTGCCAAAAGAAGATGCCAAGAGGAACTGGTTCTGTGTTAAGGGAAGGCTTCTTCAGGGAATTCACATAGAAACCAAGGCCTCTGTGATGATGGGAGTAATCAGGTGAAGAGGAGGGCCCAGCGTTAGGCAGGGGGAGCAGCAGGTGGGAGGTCTTTAGTCACATATGGAAGAACAAAGAGACCAGTGTGCCTGGAGCCTGGGGAGCAAGGAGACGGGGGCGGCATATGACAAAGGTGAGAGAGCAAGAGCGAGGCCATGGCGCACCATGAAGGCCATATGAAGGATGTGGCATTGTACGCTGAGGAAAATAGTAACTCATGACCAAGGTTTAATCAAGTGAGTGATAGGACCTGATAAAGATTTTGCAAAGATCATCTGACTACTGTGTAGAAAAAGAAGTGAATGAAGAAGCTAAATAGCAGGATGGGAAACTATTTAACTAGAGAATGGTGAATGGTACCAGCTTCTGGTTTAGAGTCCACTGTTTGATAGTCAAGGGGTTTTGGACAAGCCCCCTAACCTAAAACTTCACTGTTTAAGCTAGTTTCCTCTATAAATCAGGGAGAGTAAAAGTGCCCAAAACAGTTCCATAGTATCGCCATGAGGAATGACTAAAATAATACAAAGTAAGCATTATAACAACTTGAAAGTCCCGTATAAGAATAAGGTATGGCTAACTGGGATTATATAGCTTATATTGTCTAATATAGTTTAGCTACTTTTGATCAATTCTATACAGAATTTAGTCTTTAATGATCAGTCCATGTTAAATAAATACTGTAGGTAAATATTTCTTTTAAAAAGCTCAAAATATGTTTTTGAAGTAGATCAAACTTTAATACTGAGGATAAACACATTTCAAATTATAAATACATAAATGTATCTTTATTGTTGAAAGTATTACAAATGTCCCCTTTGTTCCCCATTTATCCTCTCCAACCTGCCCCTGCACCTCCCCCCACCAGGCCTCCACTAAACTATTGTCTGTGCCCATAGGTTATGCATGTATACATATAAATTCTTTAGTTAATCTCTTCCCACCCCCACCCGCTCACCCCTGCCTTCCCTCTGAGATTCAAGTCTGTTCAATGCTTCTATATCTCTGGATCTATTTTGTTCATATGTTTATTTTGTTCATTAGATTCCACATATAAGAGAGGAATTTATGACTGGCTTATTTTGCTTAGCATAATACTTTCCAGGTCCCTCCATGCTGTCTCAAATGATAAGAGATCATTCTTTTTTACACCTGCATAGTATTCCATTGTGTAAATGTACCCCAGATTTTTTATCCATTCATCTACTGATGGGCACTTGGGCTGTTTCCAGATTTTAGCTATTGTAAATAGCACTGCTATGAACATAGGGGTGCATATTATTATTTCTGACTGGTGTTTCAGGTTTCTTAGGATATATTCCTAGAGGTGGGATCACTGGGTCAAATGGGAGATCCATTTTAAATTTTTTGAGGAAACTCCATACTGTTTTCCACAGTGGCTGCACCAGTCTGCATTCCCACCAGCAGTGCAGGAGGTTTCCCTGTTCTCCACATCTTTCCCTGCATTTGTTTGTTGATTTATTGATAGCCATTCTGACAGGTGTGAGGTGACACCTCATTGTCATTTTGATTTGCATCTCTCTGATAACTGTAAGAACTAAGAGACTAATGTAATCACATATATTATCTAAAATATATAAAACCCTATGTTTAGACTTCTAGAAGTGACATTATTTTTAATCCCACCATTTAGTATGATTTTAAACAGATGGCTTGGTCTGTGGTGTGCCAAAACTTCAGGGGTTAACATTATGATATTTACACAATTTCAAATATAAAAATACCTCTATCCCAGGTCTCAGTATACTTGGGTATATTTGGTAATTCTGGTCATATCAGTGAATGATAATACTAGCACAGTTAGAGAAGATTCAAAGCATTTTGAAAAATGGGGGAATGTTCTTACTGTGAAAATTTTAGTGCCACCATGTACCATCATGTCAGGTGAAACATCCACCATAACAAGAGAGGTGCCCCACATACTCCAAACACCCCATGTGAGTCCTGCACAGTGAGTGACATCTCAGGGTATCTGTGCTGACTCAACTCCTGAAGGATACATGATAATACATAGAGAGATATGTGCCCCTGCTATATCAAAAGATTTCCTGAAACATGCTCAAGTTATAATATTCTTAGTGAACAGTATTAGTATTTCATGATCAAAAGAATCATGGGGAAAATATTAACACCCTTGGATAATAAAATAATCTCAAAAGATAGTGAGAAAAGAACAGAGGTCATTATAGAAGGTCATAGAGATTAAATGATATTCCTGGGTATTGATGAAAAAAATATATGAACTCATTAAAGAAATGTGGAATCTGGCAAACAAGCTACATACTATTCAAGGGCATTTCAAGTTAAATAGACCATTAGAAAAGAAAAGTATATCAGATTCAATGATACAAATATAAAGCATGGCATTAAGACTCAATAATCAGCCCTAACTGTTTTGGCTCAGTGGATAGAGCATCAGCCTGTGGACTGAAAGGTCCCAGGTTCGATTCTGGTCAAGGGTATGTACCTTGGTTGCTTCTAACTCTCTATCCCTCTCCTTTCCTCTCTGTAAAAAAATCAATAAAATATATTTTTTAAAAAAGACTCAATAATCAATTCAGAACTTCAAGATCAGCTTAGATTTGCTTATTAATTTGTGTCTAGACAGTCACACGTATCACCATGTGTCTACCCATTAATTTCCAATATATACTGAAACATGTTAAGGTTAGACACAGACCCGGAACAACCATTCTCATTCTCTTGCTTCCTACTGAAAATCTAAAATTGAGAAGTGATTTCTTTTCTTCAGAAGTCCATAAACACACACCAGCAACAAAATTAAACTCTTATATTTTCATGAAAAGTATTTTAATGGAAAAACTCTATATTAACCAATTTGTATCAAGTCAATATAAAATGGATCTAAATTAAGCATTAGTTATTGCACCTAATTGCAGCCTCATTTTTGCTTTTTACACAAATGGCAATATATTTTTCCTCTAAGGCACCCTGAATTCAATATTGCCATTACTTAGGAAAGATTCAGTCATCTTAGAAGCAGAGAAAGAGATAAGGAACTTAAGAATTGATTTTTAAAGCCCGTACTGTTGGCTGTAACAGAAGAATCAGAATCAGATTCTGAGATGCTAGGATACAAGCTGCCCAATGTACATCCGCAGTGCTGATAACATCGCCCAAGGCAGACAAAGCTGTTATTCTAACAAAAAAAAAGAGAAAAAAATATTGAGCGTGGTTTACAAAAATAAAGTGAGAGGAGGGAGGTGAGTGAGTGGAATAAAGGACAGGGTGGGGGAGGGAGAAAGACATTTCAAGGGTAAAGAAGACAGATGGGCACTTAGGAAGATCTTAAAACCATCCTCAATTCTAGACTGCTATACTGGAACTCTAAAAGAGAAGTGCCACAGGTGAATCACTCCATACGATTTCATTTTCCTAGGCAAAAATGAGGGATATGTTTATTGCTTAGCCAAAGGATACATATATGAACTTTATGGAAGGAGTATTTTCAGGGTGGGTTGTACAGAAAAACATGATAAAATGAAGATTGGGCATGTCAAGATTGAAATGGATTATAAAGGTATGTTGGAACAAATTATAACAAATATAGTATGCTACAAAGAGAGAAAATTAAGTTGTCTTTTGCTTATAGCCAGTGATCTTTATTATTTTCAACTCAGGCTAAAAGTGGAGAAGAAAATAGTAATATTACATTCACAATATAAAGTAATGCAGTTTTGATTTTTTTTTTCATTATACAGCTGGGGAAAAAATAGGACAGAAAGTTACATATTGATCCACTCCTACATTTTTCATCACTTTAAGTGTCTTGATTTGTATCATCATGATTCCTATGGTGGAGAAAGTGTGAGGCTGGTAATCTGGGTTATTACTGTAGACGGCAATTAGACAGGCATGATCAGAGCAAGGACAATGGGCCAGATATGGAAGATCAGCAGGGAAGAAAGCCCTGGGTGCCTAACAATGGGCAACTGTAGGGTAGAATCTCCCCCTATCATATCACTGGCCATGTGGTTTAGACCCCCAGACCTTTCAGATCACTGGCCATGCAGTTTTGACTCTCCTCTGACCTTTCCTCCCCTCACAGATGGATAGTCATACTGTAGACCCCCTTAGAGAAGGAACAAGGAGGCCAGAGAATGGCCTCATACAACATCCATGTCAGCCTTTGCATGACCACTCCATTAAGCTTTAAGCACTCAGGTCAATGAGGTTCTGACCCGAATCAAATAATCTTAGGAACAAAGCTTCAACTGTGTTGACCACAGAGACAGAGTTTTGTTCCAACCAGAGTTAACATCTAGGCCTCAGTTGTGTTTTAGCTCCAGGCTAAGAAACTCCCCTGGGACCTCTCCTAAAATCTCCAACCTTAAAAGCCCTTAGGATAGAGGACCCAACATGGCTCTCTCTCTGGGGCAAGACCATGCCTTTCCTTCCCTCAAGGTGTGTGCCTTTGCTTTCTTTTTCCTAAGCTCCCCGGGCCTTCGTTTGCCTCTGACTTGTTTTCTGAGCCCAAAAACCCAGCTGGCTCACTGCTTTCACTTCTTCTGCCTCTGTGACTTTCTAAATAAACTTTTGTTTGTATTTGAGTCTTGACTCTGAATTCTTTCTTAGCTAGAACTCAAATACTGAGGTTGCTGAACCAAGGTCCAGTTACCAGTAATATTCTCATTCCATTTCTTCACTAACATTATCATTTTGGTTCTCCGATTAGCTTGCTATGCAACTTTGGGAAATACAATTACCCTCTTTGAACATCTTCCTAAAATGCTAAGGTCCACGTCAACTCTCACATTTTATGCATCCATGAAATTAGCCATAATCACAGTGATGAGGTAACATGTTTCCCAAAATAGGGTACCTTTGCATATTGAATATCTTAAACTGAAGGAGTTTGAAAAAAACAGCAGAGGGAAGAAGGTCACTTGGGTCTCCCCCACCCTTCATCCTTTTTCCTTGAAACAGGTCATAAAACCCTCAGGTGAGAGATGCCCTCCCTATACCCAGGAGGAAGGAAGACATTCTCATCACCAAAGACAGAGAATTTGAGGCTGAGAAATCTATACAAACAAACCTTATTAAACTAACTTTTATCTTCCTAGTTACTTCTTTTCCACCTGCTACCCTTGTCTACAAGGTATAAAAGTTTTCTGCTCTAGTCACGTCTTCAGGTCTTCATTCTCTTGTGAAGGCTCCTATGTACATGTAAAAATTCAATAAAATATGTATGCTTTTCTCCAATTAATGTCTTACATCAGTTTAATGCGTAGGCCCAGTGACCCAAAGAGGGTAAAGGAGAAATTTTCCTCCCTGCAACATCAAGAAACATATACTTACTAATGATAAGAAAAGTATAATGAGATGAAATATAATGTCTATAAGATAGGGTTAGTCATAGTATGGATTTAATTTGGTAACAACATAGGTGACAGGCATCCCTGCATTGGTAATTAAGTGGGTGAAGCTGTAGATTTCAGAGGCTAAGGGCATTTTCCTCGGCTAGTGTAAAACAGGCACGGTGATGTTAAAATGATAACATTGGGCATTATACAACTAGGAAGAGAGTTCTGGAAACACAGACCCTAGAAGCATCGATTTTAATTTGGTTCTCAAACAATTGCAGGTTTCCGTAGACCTTGAGGGGAATGACAGATTCTAAATGATGTTGGAGCAAGATAATTCTTCCTTAGGGTGGACTCCAGAAGTGAAAGACTAGGGGAACAGGGACAGCAGTGACTGCTTCTGTTTTATTACTGTCATTCATTAGCAATGGTTCCTTGAGTTGGAAAAGGCCTTTCTACTGGGTGTTCTGGCTCACTGACTTTCTGACTTTGACAAGCTTCTCAGAGAGACGTTTCCTCCCAAATCTGAACATCTGACAATTTGCAGGGGAGAGGTCTGACCAAGGAAAGTAAAACATTGAGTAAGGAACCAAGTGAGTAGTAAGCCTGGTATCCATAGTCTATCAACTGCCTAATTCGGGCACACTCTTTCCCTTATCTCAATCATTTGCTTGAGTTAATCAGTGGTTCTCAACCTTCCTAATGCCGCGACCCTTTAATACAGTTCCTCATGTTGTGGTGACCCCCAATTTCATTGTTACAAATTGAACATAATTAAAGCATAGTGATTAATCACAAAAACAATATGTAATTATATATGTGTTTTCCGATGGTCTTAGGTGACCCCTGTGAAAGGGTCATTCGACCCCCAAAGGGGTCTCGACCCACAGGTTCAGAACAGCTGAGTTATTTGGTCAAAATGCTCAATTGTCAACTTTACTTAGAAGCAGCTTCAATTACCCACTATTAGGTCCTTTTATAAGAAGTCAATGACTCTCTCCAGGTCACAGATCTGTCTCTGTTGTCATGTTAATTGATCACAATGAACAGTAACTATCAGAAGTCAATTTTATTAAATGCCTTCCCACTTGATTGAAGTCTTGAATACTCTTTTCTGTTCTGTGGATACAGTACATTTCATACAAAGAAGAGAGAGGGTTTCTGTTTTCTTAAGGATTTTTCTTCCAGTTCTCTGCCCTGAACCAATCCATATACTTTAGAGTGAACTGCATTCACTTACTACCCATTTCGCCCTCACACTCTGTTTCTTTTCTTTCTTGACCCTACGAGGGCCAGTGGAGAAGGTGTGGACTTCTCCAGCAGATTTAGTTTCCCTTTCAAACTCTGAGTCGCTATATTTCATCTCCTTTCTCCTTACTATAAAGGATTCTAAAATATTGTATTCTCTCCGAGGCTCTAATCTTGAACTTCAGCTGTATTCTGTATTTACTATGAAGATTAGCACTTGTTTTGCCTTCTCCACATACATTGGTGCTCCTAATATTCAACTTAGTTTTTGAAAAACTATGATATATCATTTGCTAAGCATTTCATATGTAATTATTATCCCTTCTCTTCAGAGAGCATGCTTTTCTTTAGGCAGGGACTTGTGCTTGGCAATAAAATCCCATAGAATGCTAGCATATCGCTGAGCACTCCACAATGTTCAGTACTGCTTGGTGAGTGACCTCCCACTATATCCTTTTTAATAATTGACAGCCAGCTCTAAGTTTACAAAGATTGTATCAGTTACAACTTTCAGTCTTCAATCACTGAGGATAATGCAATGAGATTTCCCTTGATTTAAAACCCCACAGATACATTTTGTCCTGTTTGTCATTGTCTTTTTCTACCATTGCTGTTGGTCTCATCCATGCTCTCCCAATAGCCCAGAGGTGGTAATTTTAAACTTCATATTCAAATCTCTTATCTGACTAGTCACTCTAATTCCTTAACTATTAAGACAAAAATGTTCTCTCAGAAGATTTGCAGTGGATTCCTTAAAAAAGCATTTATAATTCCATTTTTTAGGATAGCATATTTTACTATTCTTTTGTTCACCCTACCAAATTTTAAAGAACTGTAGGAGGAAACACCTCTTCAGAAGAAGAATCCTTTTTTTCTGTGATTGAATCTTTATAGTCTTGCCCTTCTTCAGTGAATGGGTGTAATTACGTACATGGAAAATTAGAACGTTTGCTATGATAATTATTCACTCCTGTAAAATAGGAGAATAATTATAATGTCAACAACAGGCTGTGCTAGGTACTACTGGAGCTTTCTTTTTTACTCTGCCAGACCAAAGGCTTCCTGGACCCGAGTAATTAATAATAATTTCTCATAAATACTTCTTATTCATTTGAGAAATACATTAGAATGCCTTTGTCCTACAATTTAATTGTTGAAAAGTCTCTCCAAATACTTTTTTAAACAAGGCCCTGAGAACTTCTGGAATAGTTTTGACATAGCCAGCCTCCATTATATTGCAATACAAGACCATGTTAGGAACCTGGAATTTTAAAACAACGTGATATTTAGCAGTTTGCCTTACCCTTGTTAACAAATGCAAACCTTTACATTCTATCATTCTATGAAAAGGTCAACTATAATATTTAAAAGATCAATGTGGAGCTAATTTCAAGTTTGGGTTCAATGCTTTAGTATTTCATTTCATACAATTACCAAAGTTAGAAGAAACTGAAATACATATTAAATAATTAGTTTATATTATTTTAGGGATAGAAGGTTACCCAGAAATATAATTTTCATGGGGAAATCATTAAAGATCTATACGTGAGCTGAGGGAGCACAGTTGATCTGCAGTAGGGAAAATGTATATTCGTAGAAGACAGTCTGCACTTCTTTCAAAATGCACTTCTGTTATAGTAATCATTATGGTACTTAATGTTAGGACCTTAGAATGTAAGACTTAAAGCATGTAACCCTGTGTGGACTGTTATAGTAATTATTATAGTACCTAATGTTAGATATAGGAATACTGTGTGAGACCCAAGAATGCACCCTTGTAACCCAACTAGTACTGGTAAACAACCTATCTGATGGGAACGCCCAAAGCCTGTACACACCCATAGATTACCAGACCCCGGGTGGATCCACATATGGCAGCCGCTGATAACACACACAAACGAAGACCATGCCTACAGAGGGGTATATAACCAGACAGTCTGATCGACCCAGCAGCACACAGCTCTCCTGTGGCCAGAGCATGAGGACCTGTGTGTGCTCACGTCTTGGTTCCCAGCACGAAACTCTGCCCAATTAACTGTCAATCAACGAGAGAGCCAGCAGCCAACGGCACCGTCTGTCTACCCCTTTGTGTGTGTCAGCTAGCATCACTGGGTGGATCTTTTCCAGCGTCTGAGACCCATCAGGAACTGGTAAATAAACCCCCTGTGTGCTTGCATCTAACCTGTTTGTGTGTAATTTCTCCGGCTCGGCTCGGATCTCGGTGCTGTCTCTGTGAAAGTGTCTGACCAGAAGGTATTGGCACAAGCCTCAAGCGGGTGGTCCAGACCACCTGTGCATGTCCCACTTAGGAGCAGCACCTATATGGGAACCCCCCGCACCTTGACATAGGTGACGGGCCTTAAATATATAAGAAATAGAATCATTTAGGACAACTTCACCCGTGGTTAGTCACATAAATAGGGAGGATTACAACAGATAATCTCAGTTTCTGAGTGGCAACAGTCACAAGAGGAAGCAAATAGAAAACATGGTCCTACACAGTACAAATAACCGTCATGAAAAAATAGGCCAATGTAGACTATAATTACCTGTAATCAACAGTCTGTCTGACATATGGCTGGGTATAGAAAAGCGGACAGTAGACATTCCTAGGTCAAGACTACAGCTCTCTTTTGTGTGCAGTTTAAAAATGTGAGCATCAGCCCTGGCCGGGTTGGTTGGGGAGTCTTCTGGTACACCAAAAGGTCTTCGGTTCAATTTCCGGTCAGGGCACATGCCCAGGTTGTGAGTTAGGTCCCCAGTTGGGATGTGTATGAGAGGCAGCTTCTCTCTCTCTCTCTCTCTCTCTCTCTCATAAAATAAAATAAAATATAAATAAATAAATAAAAATGTGAGCCTCAGAAATCGTGTTCTCAGGTGCCCTTTTTGTCACCTCCAGGCTTCTCCCCAGTTCCCACTCCTGGCTGAATGTTTCGCTTTCTTGTATTTGAAGGTGGTCTCTCTGGGATGGCTTAGTCAGACCTGAGTGAACACAGGCACGCTGTCCAGCTAGATTTCCCCAGGGACACATTAATATCTTTCCCTTCCTATAGGTCTCATAATCAAAGGGAAATGGAAATCTTTGCACTTGGAAAGGTACTTTAGATCATGAGGTACAACTGAGGTCCTAAAAGGTGCTCCCTGTCCAGGGTGACCCAGCCCGCCCTCCATCTTTGTGGCTGTGAGACAAAACTTCCTCTTTGAAGTCTCCTTTCCCAGGGAGTTGAGAGAAGAGCAGATTTTCAAGAGCTTGGTGGAATTTTGCTGTTGGACCAGTAGGATTTATATGTAAAACTTTTATGTACATCTATAAGTTACTTTCCTTTGCAATATAAACTCTTATGTTGAAGCACAAAATTAAACCCCTAATGAAGATGGAAAAGCAATTGGCAAAATCATAAAACTTTCTAATCATTATTGCTTTAATGTATTTAAAAGTCCTCCTAGAAAATATGCCTCCTTGTTATTACCCAGCCTGGAATGTTATGAAATGGCATCCATTCACTTTTGCAGGTACGTAATATTGATGCATTGCTCCACATGTGTATGTTTTTATACAGGCTAGGACTCCCAGAATTTTTGACCAATGAATGGGGCTCAACATGTACAAAGAAGATGGCTCAGACTAATGATATTTAACTGCCATTAGTTACTATGGTCAAGTGAAATGTGTGCCATTACATAGGCGCACTGAGTCATCACATGCAAACGCCAGAACAGCAGCCCTCACCACTGAGACCAGGAGGAACTGCACATCTTCCAAAAATGACAAAGGGTTCAGTACACTGGACATTACTTATAAGCAGTTACTGAATAAATAAAAGCACAACTACAATAACACAGGGAGTCTGAGGCTTTATTTTATTTTACCTTTTTATGTAAAAAGGTCCACCTATTCAACAGGATTGTGGCATCTGAGCCATGGGAATGGCTACAACCTGTATGTACATATAGGCCAAAGAAACATGTATATACACTTAAAGAGCACCTGCATCGTCAAGAAGAAGTGACAAAAGCAAATCTAGAATAAAGTGAATGAAAATAACATAGAAAGGAAAAATAAGAAATATTCCTATAACAAAAACGAGAATGATGTTGATGATGAATTCTGACTGTTTTAAGCACTTTTTATGTCATATTCACTGAATCTCCCCAACAACACTACACAGTTGGCACTATTTCCAAAGCAATCTGTTTAGGATTATAGAGCTACAGCCATTGGACACAAATAGTAGAGCCAGAGTCTGAGCTCAGGCACCTGCTTCCAGGGTCATAGAGCCTGACTGCCTCCCCTTACCAGTACGAAGGAGTTTCTCTCCTGGTCTAGTAACCTTTCACCTCGCCCAGTGAACCAGCTGTCACTAAGCCTCTCCCTTTTCATGACCTATTAGAAATTGTGGGGTATAAAAAGATGTAACAGATAGTCTTCAGAAAAGAGATGGTCTTTGCCACTAAGAATATTGTAATGATTACATATCTAACAATGAGCTGGCAACGCATGACTGTCTGGAGCAGGGGGTGGCAACTTCTCTGTATGAGACCACATGGTAACTATCTCCAGCATTAAGGGCCATACAGTCTCTGCTCCACCTACTGAGCTCTGCCCTTCTCTAATGAAAGTCGGCATAGGCAATACATTAAAACAGGGTGTGGCTACATTGCAATTAAACTATTTACAAAGACATGCGGGGAAGAGGGATGCTCAGCCATAGTTGGGGAACCTCTCATCTGGATTACCAGTTGACAGCTCATGAAACAGAATCAACGTTAATCATTTATTTTTCAGGAGGTGGTATTTCTTTTCCCCCCAATTCATAAACTCCCAGAAGCCATGGGGTTGGGGGATTGTCGTATTAATATTGAGAAACAAATATGATTTGATACCCCTTCCCCAAACATAATGAGATTATAGCCATTGTCAATGATCAAACAGTTCAGTTTGCCTTTTCCAGAAAGGATGACCCCAGGCAGCCATTCTGTAAATCATGTGATATTTGTGCTTGTCAGTGTGCTGGGAACAGATCTTTTAATCTACCCCTGTGTGATGACATCTCTGTGCAAAGGCACCGTCTTTGTGTCAGACATAGAAATACATTTCACCATTCAGGGCTGTGCCATCAGCCAATGTCTTTTCTTATTTTCAACCAGGAATAGACAGAATCTGGTCACTGGCTGCCAGTGTTGTTTCGTGTTAGAGATTATTCCAGTTACTGTAACTCAGCAACAATTTACCATGGGCCTACTTCATGTCAAACCAATCTCAACATTAGATGATTCTGAATATTGGTCATAACATATGTATAGATAAATGACTAGTCATACAGACAGACATTTTGTTTTTCTTTAATGCTCCAAGAGTCTCTCAGATTTAGTGGTGACAGGAAATGACATCTTTAAATGTTTTCCTATCAGATATTCTCAGGTGCTGAAATAAAATGTTGAGTCTAACCAGTCATTAAAATCAAACAACTCAGAGTGTAGAGCAGTGATGGCGAACCTATGACACGCGTGTCAGAGGTGACACGCGAAATCATTTTTTTGGTTGAATTTTTGTTGTTAAATGGCATTTTATATAAAATGTGACACGCGAAATCATTTTTTTGGTTGAATTTTTGTTGTTAAATGGCATTTAAATATATAAAATAAATATCAAAAATATAAGTCTTTTTTTATACTATGGTTGCAAATATCAAAAAATTTCTATATGTGACACGGCACCAGAGTTAAGTTAGGGTTTTTCAAAATGCCGACACGCCGAGCTCAAAAGGTTCGCCATCACTGTGTAGAGTAACACCCGTCAGTCAGTGTGTAGATTATAGGTTGTAACAGAAAAATCCTGTCTCCATCTACCAAAAGTTTTATATCTACTTTGTGCTAAGTGAGTTTTCACTTTCTCCCACAGCTGATAGTTAACACCCTACTCACAGCATCTCTGTTGACTGAGAAGAGGAAGAGGAAACTGGCCCTCTAGAATCTGTAATAGCCCTGGGTCAGGCCTCTTTTCCTAATAATTTAACTCCCCACACTGTGTATTTAGTTCATATTTTAAAGACTTCAAAACTTCAAATGTCCTTTGGTCTGTCATTCATCGATTGCTGTTAAACTAAATGTTTTCCACTCTGTAATCAATACTTTCTTATGAAATTGATGCAGGCATTGACAAACACTCTGCAGCATCCTGCAGCCTTCCTGGGGCTGACAGCATGGAAGCCACTGCCCCCAGGAAAGAAGGAGAGCGCACTGAGTCCAGTGTTTATTACAGTTTTACAAGTTCCTTACAGCTGAACCATCCCACTGTAACAAGACTTGATTAAATTAGACAGCTATCCAATCGTCGGCTTCCTGAGAATTACAATTAACACGCCTCTGTCCTCTATTATTGTTTCGAACCATTGCAACCATATGTTCACGTTCTTTTTTACATCTTCTCTGGTGACAAAGTTATTAAAGAGCAATGGCTGGATAAAATGCAGATACAAAATGTAAACCCTGATGACTTTGTGCTTCATGTGACTACTGTTCCAGGACAGTTTTAAATGGCACTATTATTATTATTATTTTAATGATGCTGTTGTACTTTCAGACCCCAAATGCAAGGCATGTTTTTATGTGGGACTTTGATTTTACTAGTACACCCTCTTAGCAGTGAGTGGCCTGGCTTTCATAAACACTTGCCTTCCAATTATTTGCTCATCATATGATTCACACCCTTAATACAACTCCCAGGAGGAATCTACGGTGGGTGTGCCCATGAGCAGCCAGCAACACATATAAGACTGCACGGACATGTGCCATGTGTAACCCTCTCCCTCCGATACTGACCCACTCAAACACCACATTCCTGAGCTTATAACCCAAGTTTCCATCCATAAGAATTTAGCAGTCCGGGTAAAAGCTATAGCAAGTTGAGAAGAATAAAACTGAACATTTCCAAATACAATACACAAAAACCGAGCCCTTCAAATGCACACACCTTAAATAAGTTATGGCATTTCCTCGCCCTTGTGTTAACTGGCAGAAAAGAACTCAAGGAACAATAATTTTAAACCACCTAAAACTTGCATGTGTTTATCTGTGACAAACAGTGACAGAGGCATTTACAATTTTTATTAGCACAGTTGATATTTCCTGCCAACAGAGATGGCTTTGCATTAGGGTGAAGCAATTCAATGAACCAACCCCACGGTTTTTCAAAGGATGCTTTCTATTTCTTGTCCCAAGATAGCACCTCTATGCCTTAGCTCAAAATTGCCACCAAGTGCAGGGACAAACACTGGTCTGGTTGTAGCTGTACAGCACATGGCTGCTTCTGACTTAAGGAGAGTCCAACAAATCACATTCACCAGCATTGACTAAACACCTGCTACACACAGGTGCTCTTCCAGATGCTGCAAAAGAAACACATTCTGCGTCTGAGTGAGAAGGCCAGTGCCCTACTACGGGCCCTGCACTACAGGTGCCAATCTCTTCTAGAACTCAATATGCAAACTATTTTATTTTTCTCTTTATACACTCTAGGGGAAAAATAACCTATTAATGCCACTGTGACTTAGAACAAGGGCGACACCCAGCTTGGGGAAAGTTTTCTTACTTGCAATAACTGTTTTATTATATGAACACATGAAATTGGAGTCACTTCTAAAACCACTGACAATATTTAAGAGACCAATGAATTGGAGGATATGTGACCCACTCCCTCTTTTCAATCCTTTAAGGAGATACTTCTCTGGACCCCATAGTGGTGACATGTAATTTACTATAGACATGTAGGACTATAACAAGGGCTAGGCATGAGCACCTATGAGAAACATCTGCATTCCCAGTTAGTAAGCTGCCTCTGGTCCCACAGGCACACCCTGACCTTTCACCCCAAAAAGCTTAGTGTATATAATAGCTCAAAAAAAGATAATCTGCAAACATATTTAATGAACCAATTCATTTAATGAAATATCTAATCTATTCAAATGAGTACTTCTAAATCCTATTTCGGCTGGTCCTCAACTTCTGGCATTATTTATTTTGCACTATAAGATGTATCTTCTCTCCTGCAAGTATGGGCACCCAAGGGAGGAACAGTAACTTTTAATGGGTGTAGTTAGAACTTAAAATTTTTTATCTGAAAAACCATAAAGCTTTTAAAAATGAATTTGCAGATGTAATTGAGCTTCTAATAGCTACTACTGATGGTAATTAAAGAAATCTCATTTCCCTAAATTAAACATAATGAAATGTTTTTCAAGATCAAATAAAACTAGAAAATGCCATGAGGGAGATAGAATTTGCCTCTGCAAGTGGCGTTTTGGAGTTTGCAGCAAATGACGGTGGCTTCTAGGGTTATGGGTAATGTGGAAGCCATTTCCACTGTAGCACATCGACTTTTATTGACTAATAACCAATCTGAAAAGCAGAACATTGCAAGTCTCCCCGTTGCAGTGCTAATGCAAATGTTACAGACATCCTTTAAGCTCCTCCATCAGGCTCTTTAAAAGTTTGCTATTTAATTAAACATCAGATGTCCTCAGTTCAACTTGCGCCTTTCACTCATTAATGCTTAATTTTCACATTACGTTGCATTTTCTTAAAGTAAAAATGGCACTAGGGGGCCATAGAGACTGTTTCTCTGTTAACAGGCCAGGATGGGCTTCAGTTGCTCAGGACTGACCACTCTCTCCCTGTTACCTGATAGGCTCTGAGAAAAAGATATCCCAGTTCCCTCTTACTTTAGCAGCTTGTCATCCTGGAAATAAAGACATTTTTCCTTACCTTTGATTAAAATATTTTGTGTCTTAATTTAATTCTTTGTCTTACTGGACTTCCACAAATCTAAGAAACAATTAGTTTTCCAACCCTTCATAAAAAATGCTTTATTAATAGACATCTCATCTCTTTTATCTTCACACTTATGTGTGGTATGA
The DNA here is from genome assembly GCF_000412655.1 of Myotis brandtii. Classification (NCBI taxonomy): domain Eukaryota; kingdom Metazoa; phylum Chordata; class Mammalia; order Chiroptera; family Vespertilionidae; genus Myotis; species Myotis brandtii. The sequence goes on along the minus strand of NW_005366486.1, from coordinate 663,415 downwards.
AATCTAATCTAATAAAAGAGAAACATGCAAATTGACCATACCTCTGCTACATCCACAAGCCATGCCCACAAGCCACACCCACCAGCCAATCAGGAGCAAATATGCAAATTAACCCAACTAAGATGGCGACGGCCACGGAGCTGGAGTGAGCAGGAGGCTTGGGTTGCCCCCGCCAATGGAGGAAGTCAAGCTTCCCGCCTGCCCTACTGGCCCTGAACTCTGCTCAAGGCTACAAAGTTTCAATTATAGAAGATAAATAAATCCCAGATACCTGCTTCCAGCCTGAGGCCATGGCCAGCCTGAAAACAGCCATGAGTCCCTCACCCAGGCTAGCCAGGCACCCCAGCGAGGACCCCCACCCTGAAGGGGCTGTGGGCAGCCAGAAAAAGGCCTTCAGCCCCTCACCCAGGCTGGCCAGGCACGCCAGTGGGGACCCCCACCCTGAAGGGGAGGGGGCCTAAGCCAGCAGGTGGACATCCCCTGAGGGGTCCCAGGCCGCAAGAGGGCACAGGCCGGGCTGAGGGATCCCCCCTGAGTGCACAGATTTTTGTGCACTGGACCTCTAGTATGATATATTCGCATAGCTTATCACTAGTTTTTTATCATTTTGGCACTTTTCTCAGGAATTTTCACATTCTCTTTAAAAATGATTATCCAAATCAGATTTAAAACTATAACAGGCATTAGGTTAATGTCAAGCTCAGGCAAATAACCATTGGTTGATCTTACTAAATCCCATTGCTCTATGCTGCCTCCCCACTCTCCTCCCAAGTGCCACCTCTTCCCCCTCCCATCAACAGCCCCTCTCTACTGAGAGACTCTCATTTGCTTGTTGAAGTGCATATAACATGTGATCAACAAATAATGACTGATTAATGATTTTTTAATCTAACTTTTGGTCTATAACAGCCCCCAATTTTTTCTCCATCATTGGTTCCTTGATTATCTTGTTCATACAAATGATTTCTTTTTCTTAACCCTAATGCATCACACCGCTTGCATTAATTCATTCCTCCATTGACTATTTAATAATTGCTTACTTCGTGCCAGGCACTCAATAGGTGTTGGCAAGTCAATTCAGAATTAAGACAAGGTTCTTGTCTGGAAGATAATTAAATCCTAGTCAGTAATACCTCTGTGTAGCAGCACTGTAATTTTCAAGCATTTTACTTTGCATTTCTGTTGTTTGAAGCTTCAAGAAACTGTCCTGTGTTAACATTCTTTTCAAACTGATAGCTGAGCACTGGGTAATATCCTATTGGTTGATTTGAATGCTCATTCACAGGTCTCATTTGTGAAAATGTAGTGAGCTTTACCAATATGTGCACTTGTCTGTATGCTCATTATACTTCAATAAAAAGTTTTAAAATAGTAGAAACAACACCAAAAGCATGATCCATGTGAGAAAAATGTATATTCTAAATTTCATTAAAATTAAAAACTTATGTTCTGTAAAGACACTGTTAAGAGAATGAAAGCACAACTCACAGACTGGGAGGAAATCTTTGCAAAATACATACCTGATAAAGAACTGGTATCCAAAATATTCAGAGAACTCTTAAAACTCAACAATAAGCAAACAATCCAATTAAAAAGATCTGAGCAGACACCTCACCAAAGAAGCTATACAGATGGCAAATAAGCATATGAAAAGATGCTCAGCACCATACATCTTTAGGGAACGGGGATAATTAAAAGTGCAATAAGATAAATCTACACACCTTTTAGAATGGCTAAAATCCAAAACACAAACAACACCAAATGCTGGTGAGGACATGAAACAACTGGAATTATCATTGTCGGTGAGAATGCAAAATGGTACAGCCAGTTTGGAAGACAGCTTGGCAGTGTCCTACAAAGTTAAACCTAGGCTTCCTATAAAATCCAGCAATCCTGATCATGAGTAGTTATCAAAATGAGTTGAAAACATATGTCCACATAAAACCTGCACATGAATGTTGATTGCATTCTTACTCACAATTGCAAAAACCTGGAAGCAACCATAATGTCCTTCTATAAATGAATGGAATAACAGACTGTAGTACACTCATATAGTGAACTATTATTTGATGATTAAAAGATATGAACTATCAGGACATGAAAAGACATAAAGGAACTTTAAATGCATATTATTAAGTGAAAAGACCAATCTGAAAAGACTACAAAATATATGTATGATTCCAACTATGCAACATTCTGAGGGGAAAAAACTCTTATAAAAGACAGTAAAACTATCAGTGGTTGCTAGGGGCTAGGCAGGGGCTCATGGGGGAACAGGTGTCATATGGTAGATTTTTAGGGGAGTGGAACTATGCACGCTATGATTCTGTAATGATGGATTTTTGTCAAGACCCGTAGAAATGTATAACACAGAGTGAACTGGCATGTAAACAATGGACTTTAGTCAATAATAATGCAGTGGTATTGGTTCACCAATGGTTATACATGTACCACACATATGTACCAAGAGGTTAATAACAGGGGAAGCTGTGAGGGGTGTGTGTGTGTGTGGGGGGAGTAATATAGGAATTGTACTTTTTGCTCAGTTTTTCTGTAAACTACAACTGTTCTTTTAAAGTAAAGACTATCCATATTATTTATTTTTGTTTTGAAATAGAAAATGCTTTATTGATTTGATATCTTCAAAATATCAAACCTGCTTCACTCAAATCCAATCAGATTAATCTAGGGCTCCTAACCTTTAATGTCTCCCTCCCTCACCTTCAGGATGGAGTTCAGACTCCTTGGCACGCACTATAAAACCTTGGTAATCTAGTCTTGTCAGTTCACCCCATTTCAGCCACTCTCTTCTGCCCTGCTCTGCTCCAGCTCATCTCCATGCCTTCCCACTGTTGTTCTTCCTCCTGGTCCTGGGATAGCTGCTCTCCCAATACACCCACATCCCTGTGTCTATTGGGCAAACTCCTACTCATTTTCTGAGCCACTTCAAATAGTTCCTCCTCCATGAAGTTTTCTTATGTCTCTTGAGTAAAAGGAATACCTCCTTCTGTCTTTTGTATTATAACTGTTTCTGTTTCATTTGCTGAAGTGTGAAAAACTTGAGGGCAAGGACCATGTAATAATTATCTTTCTACCTCTGGTGCCCAGCACTGGTGGGGAGTAGGTGTTCAATAAGATTTTACTGAACAATCAGTCAATAAACGGCATAGAGAAGGTCTTCAAATTTTATTATTATGATTATTATGATTATTATGATTATTATTACTAGAGGCCTGATGTATGAAATTTGTGCAAGGGCCTTGGCCCCTGCCGCCACCTTGGCCACCTCTGCCTCAGCCCCGCCCACTGCTGCTTTGTGAGGAAGGAAGGATGTCCGGCCTAATTAGCATATTATGCTTTTATTATTATAGCCCATGCAAGCTAAAAGTATCACGTTAAATGTTAATACAGTACAAGTTTCTATGAGTTTTATTATTATTACTAGAGGCCCGGTGCATGAAATTTGGGGGCAAGGGCCTTGCAACCCCCCCCACCACCACCACCACCACCACCACCACCACCGCCGTGGCTGCCTCTGCCTTGGCCCTGCCTGTGTGGCTTTGTTAAGAAGGAAGGGTGTCTGGTCTAATTAGCATATTATGTTTTTATTATTACAGATGATGATGATGATTATTATAGCCCATGCAAGCTAAAAGTATCACATTAAATGTTAATACAGTATAAGTTTCTATGAGGATCTGAAATAACACTGGGTAGGTATCTGACATTCTGATTATGTGTATAACTTACCACTGAAATGACACTTAAAGGTCACAATGGAATCACTTGTCCATTAGACACACTCTCTCAGAGACCAGATGTCTCAAGCAAGACTGATAAAATCTGGGCCACAATCAATTCATGGTTGAATTCTCTGATGAGCACCACGAGGATAGAGAGCCTGTGTGCTGTGGATTAAATAGAGATGTACATGCTTTCCATGCCAGCCATGTAGAAGTCAGAGATAGTGTTGTTAGGGAAGTTAAGGATTCTCACCTATAGGCAAAAATCAAGTTTAATTCACCAGCCTGAGAGTCAAAGGTGAAATGTGATTCCAGTAGAAAAATCACAGGGCATTCTCAACACATAAACAGGTGCATTAGGCTTAGAATCTACATCTGACCTACTTTTTTTTCTTCTTAAAAGTGCCTGCTTTAGCAATTCCAATTGCTCTAAAATCTGAACCATTGTTTATCTGTGATGGACTTCCTAGCCTGCAAGTCCCTTCATGCAGGGGCAGGATATTTTCCATGGACCTTTCCTCATTTATTTTCTACACTTTCCCCACACTGATCCTGCCCTGGGAGGCTAACCTAGCTGGACTTCTTTAATGGGTTTTGTTCTCTCTGACTTCCTATCAGGTCTGACCCACAAGGAGTCCTAGCAAGAGATCAGAGGGAGAAAGCTAGGAGGGAGGTGTATTTATTTACCTAACTCGATTGTGTTCCCAGTGCATCAAAATCACACAGAGAACTAATCAACATGAAGACTGCTGTGCCCCACTCCTAGCATTTCCTATTCAGTAGGGTGAGGCGGGAGGGTCTGAGAATTTGCATTCCTAACAGTTCCCAGGTGCTGCTGATGCTGCTGGTCAGATCACCACTTTGAGAACCACATTCACAGTTTCCTCAATGAAAGGTTACTTTTAAACCACTAATGTTTTTCCACCAAAAGTCACGGTTCCTCTCAAAGTGACCCTCTCTTGTAGGACTGCGATAATTAGTTTTATGTGTCAATTTGGCTAGGACATCGTAATCAGATATTTAGTCAAAGATTATTCTAGAAGTTGTTGTGAAGGTATTTTTAGATGAGATGAACATTTAAATCAGTAGACTTTCAGTAAAGCAGATTACCCTTTGTAATGTGGGTGGGCCTCATTGAATCAGTTGAAGGTCTTAATAGGAAAAGATCTACCTCCCCAGAAGAAAAAGTCATTTTGCCAACAGACCACCTTTTGACTTGAACTGCAACTATTCCTTGGGTCTCCAGCATGCCTGTCTGTCTATCCTGCAGGTTTTGGATTTGCTTACCTGCTACAATCACGTGAATTAATTCCTTAAAATAAATCTCTAGAAAGGTAGGTAGGTAGGTAGATAGATAGATAGATGGATGGATAGATAGAGAGAGAGAGAGATAGATAGACAGATATATACACGTCCTGTTGGCTGCGGTTTTTTGGAGAACCCCGAATGATACAAGGCTTAGTTACCGCCAGGTTCTAGGAACCATTCCCTACAAGGGCATGTTCCCTATATGCCCCTTCAGACAGGCTGATAACACTTTGACTGCTTTGCACTGTCTCTTATAGTGTCCCTATCTCTACACTATTATAAATAGCCCCTATGCAATGAATCTTTCTTGAATTATTCTATTTCAAATTCATCACCTATTTCCTGTTGGAATCCCAAATGGTACAAAGCATCTTACATTCAAGGATTGGAAAAGCCAACTTTCCTTCATTCTTTCTAAGCCTGCTGCTCCTGCGACGCTCCCTCCTGAGAATAGTAGCACCACTTCCTTCCTCTCAGGCACCCAGACTTACAAGCTCATCACCGGGTTCTAATTTCTCATCATTGTTGGTTCAATTTCTGGGTTCTCTATAATTCTGAAAGCCCTTTAGCAGAGGGCATGTATCCTTTGTTTCTGGATGTACCTGCAGAGGCTAATAGAACATGTGTCAGGCATTTCCAGGTGGACAAAATTATGTGCTGAAGACATAATAAATTATAGTTTACATGGAGCCTTATAGATTATAGATGCTCTCATTGTTCCCAGACTCCAATTGCTCTCCCCAACACTTTGCTCCAACAAGCAAAGATTCACCACTAACATGCTGGGTGTTGGTTCTTCTTCCACAATAACACTTGTATCTTCTCCATTTCCATAACACTGCTTCATGCTTAAATTATTCGAGATCTAGGTTATTGTATTAGCCTTCTTACCTGTTTCTTTGCTTCCAATCTGCCATTCTTTTAATCAATTTTACATCTTAACTCTCTGATTATGACTTTCTCCATATGTGATGGCATCCTATTATCCAACTAACATAATCCATGCCTCTTAGTGTTCACATGTCAGACTTCACAAGCTTGTCCAAAGCTTACTTCTCAATTCAATTCTTAACACTTCTTTTATTTTCACTTTCCACTCCAGATGCTTTTTACCTGTGCTTTGCAACATTCTGAACATCTCCAACTCTGTCATACTATCCCCCTTGCTTGAAACCATTTGCTACTCCTTTTCACATGGTGGACAAAAGGGGCCATATGCTAACCTGACAAGCTCAGGGAAGGCCTGCATGGTGGTCTTGCAAACTCAGAGACCTAAAGTAACCACAAAGGATGGTCTGAAATTAAACTTTAACTAAAAGCAGTTACGGTGGGTAGTTACATCCTAGGCCAGTATCTTCACTGACAAGGTCAACCTTTACCTAAACTGAGCCTGTCTTTTTGCATCTATAACAACATACCCTTGAAATGTCTGGGTAACTTGTAACTTCCCTTTTTCTGGAGCCCCTGGGGCACAACCTAATGTGCCTGGGCGCCAGGACAGATACCACAGATTCCTTCATTGTTTTCATGTTAATTGTTCCTACACCCACCTAAATATGTGTCCATCATTTTACTTTTTATCAAATCCAAGGGGATTCCCCACTTTGCTTTCTCCTGCCTCGCTAGTGTATCACCAATGGATTTCATGCAACCCACCTACGTCCCTTTCTTTGATTGCAAATGTATAAAAATAGATGTAACCTGCCATTCTCCAGAGCATTATCTCAATTGGTTGAGGTTCTGCTTCCCGGCAATTGTCAACAGTTTGTCTCAAATAAACTCAAAAAAATTCTTTACAGGTTTGAGTGTTTTTATGTTAACAACATGCATTTGTCAGAACTTGGCTCCTGTCTTGTTCCTGCCACCATGCCAATCTACAATGATTTCTCATTGCCTCATGTACATTTTAATAGTTATTGCCTATATCTCACATCTGGAATTTACCAATTTCATTGCTATTAAGTGTATGTATGTTTCATCTCTCAAATGAGGCTGTAGGCAACCAAAGGGTCTACCAAAATGGTGTTCTACGTCCTTGTAGCCACCAAACCTCAAGCATAGTTATTGTCATAGTACAATAGTGGCACTCAACACATCGTTCTTCAATGTGTATACCCACTGCCTTTGAAAATGTATGCCTCTAACGAGCCAGAACTTACTGTGCTCCTGCGCTGGGACAATAATAACACACAGAGACAAGGGCTCCCTTCTGCATGAGGTATACTGACTGCAGAAGGAGAGCAGTTTTTATTGAGTGTTTGTTGTGAAAGGAGCAACTGAACTGTGTACTTTGATTTATGGTTTTCACACTTTTGTTTGGGAATATTTTGCTGCTGCTGTTGTTTTAAGAAGGTTATTCAAGATGTACTCCCAGGGAATATAACTCAAAAGGTATGGATGTGGCCCAGGAATCTCAAATGAATGAGCACATTAGGTGTTTAAAATGCTGATGGTTTTCTGCTTGGCTCTTGCTTTGAGCAATACTGGGATAGTGTATAAAAGAGGAACATGCACAGAAGACAAACGAGGGCTTCATGTCATTGATGGAACAGCTGTAAATAACACTACTAAAAATTTCCTATTAATGAAAATGCTTATTCAATTAATTTTGATTTTTTTTAAAGATCCATGTAATCCAATGAATTAAAGCACCTTCAACTAAGAAAATGATTCTCCATTTGTCTTACCAATCCCCCAAGTAACTGAAGGTACACTAGGTAATTCTTTACCTCACTGAGGGGTTAATATGGTCGCTCTATGACATAAAGCACATTATGTAATTCAGTTAAAGGGTGGACATTATTCTAAATGAAGGAGGGTAGCCAGAGAGGAGTATTGCTCAATCTATACAAATCTCAGGAGAAAACACACAATTATTCTTTAGGAAATTTAAGCTATTCCCTCTCTCTGTTTGTTCCTGGTTAGGGAGGCTTCCACGGAGCCCATGTGAGGCACATGCTGAGTGTATCTGCCATCATGTGCTCTTTGATCTCAGTGTATCTCAGGCAGCCACAGAAATGTGGGCGATTCTGAAGAAAACAAGCTGCTGTCTGCAGATCATATTTTTCTGAGCTGTTAAGGAAAATCCAAGATGATTACAAATTTCCCTCCATTTAATTTTAAGAATATGAATAGCAACACGTACTTCAATCTTCAGAATGGAGGTTTCACCTTTTGAACTCACACTGAAGTATGAGTTAAGAAAATGCATTGTGCTATATTCATTCATTTACTCTTTCAAAAATATCATTGAGATTTTGTGCCAGACACATAAGTAGGAGGCCACCTACTCTAAAGATCCTACCCAGGAGTCCTGCCCATACCTCAGAAGAGTGGCACTTCTCTCATCTCCATTTCCACAGCTCCCCAGAGTTAAACAATTTATTACCTCACTTCTCAATGAGCCCCACCACTTGCCAATCTATTCACCTTCAGTATTTTGTGGTCTCAATCCATTTTATATTCAATCAACAACACAATTTTCCCGAATATAATTTAGACCATTAGCCATTGGTTTAATAACACAACATGATGCCTCACTGATGATCAATCATTCAATTCATCCATCAACAACTAAAGTTAGTGAGAACCTACTGCTGTTCTAGGCAGTGGTGATGGGGGTACAGGGGAGAGGAGATGAAGGGCAAATATAACTCCTGACTTGGGCTCTTAACCACTGGATAATGGCTCCCAAAGATGGCTCAACCGGAATCCCTGGAGCCTGTGAATGTACTGATGTATTTAAGGTTACAGACTTCAAAACAAGAAGATTTACCTGGGTTATCAGGGTGGGGCTAATCTAATCCCATAAATCCTTAGCAGAGAGTTTTTCTGGCTAGAGGCAGAGATGCAGCAGAAGGCAGAGCGCTTCCCAGTGCGAGGAGGAGTCAATGTGCTGCCGCTGCCACTGCCTCTGGGACGCAGGGGCCCGCACATTAGGACTGGGGAGAGGCCTCTAGGAGCGAAGGGTGGCCACTGGTTGAGGGAAAATGAGGCCCTCAGGCCTACAACTGCAAAGAACCAGGTTCTGCCAACAACAATGAACTTGGAAGTGGACTCTTCCCACAGCCTCCCAATAGGAGCCCCGCTGAGCAGCACCTTGATCTGGGCCCTGCGAGACCAGAAGCCAAGAACCTGGTCCAGCCAACACAGAGTCCTGACTTTCAGAACCTACGGAAAGGATACAGGTCTTGCCTTAAGCTGCTCGCTGTGATTAGTTATGGCGGCAACAGGAAACTATTACAAAGGCCTGAGTGATCTCCAGGAGGGCAGTGCTGCTCTGGACAGCCACGCATTCCATAATTAAGTAGAAGACACAGAGTCTGCTGAGAGCCATCCACATGGTCCTATTCGTTTTGAAAGGATTCGGAGAGAAAAGTCAATGAGGCTTATAGAAGTCACAGAAGACTTTAGGCAGGAAATACACTTTAAGTGGATTTAATAAAGAAAGCACTAGATAAAGAAGAAGGGAGAGTTTTTAAAAAGAGAAACAACGTGGCAGGGGCAGCGACACCCAAGCTGGGCTGACTGTGGAAAACCAGCGCAACTGGAGGGCAAACACTGCTGCTACATTCGAGTAAGGCTGTGCCTGACACAGTGTGGCAGGGGCAGCGACACCCAAGCTGGGCTGACTGTGAAAAACCAGCGCAACTGGAGGGCAAACACTGCTGCTAGCATTCGAGTAAGGCTGTGCCTGACATAGTGGGTCGGGTCACCGGAGGCCGAGGGGGAGGACTGGCACACAGGGAAGGAGAGCTGCCCCTGCGTGTGACGGGCCCCTGAGCCCTCTGCCCACGCCTTCCTCCATGGGAGCACTTCCACACGGACAGGTTTTAGATGTCACATTCCTGGGAAGGACTGCGCTTGCACAAGATTCCACGGCTGCATTATTTTGCCCGAGCTGCCCTAACAAAGGCCCACAAAACACATGACAACATACATGTATTCTCTCCAGTTCCAGAGGCCACGTCTGAAATCAAGGTGTCATCAGGGCCAATCCCCCACAAAAGCAGGAAGGAAGGACCTGTCCCAGGCCCCCTCCGGCCTCCTGGAGTCCTTCAGCTTGTGGCAGTGTTAACTCCAATTGTCACATGCAAACTCCCTTTTTCACAAGGTCGCTAGTCATTGGATTAGGGACCACTCCATTGTATCAGGAATTCACCTTAATTAATTATACTTCAATGACTCTATTTTCAAATAAAGTCACATTCTGAGGGATTGGGTGTGAGGACTTCAGCATATGAATTTGGTGGGGGTAGGGACATAATCCAACCCATTCCAATGGATAAAATAAGGTTAAAAATTATCTGTATCAAATAACAACTCTGACCAGCACTAAAAGCCAGTTACATACCCTCACCAATAACCTACCTTGCACTGCGTCCACATTGGACCTTGTAAGCATGCAGTTTACTCATCTGTCTTCCTACTTACTGCCTCTTCTCTCTCTTAGAACTTCCTACACCCAGTCTCAAGGCTCAGTTCCAGAGTTTTCTCCATTAGGAAAAGACCATTCTATAATCGATTTCTAGGGAGGCTATTCTGCTTTACATATTATATCATAGATAAGCTGTCTTTTGCTTATTGATAAATTGCTTCATAGCCACTGCACTGACATCCTCTATGAAACTATAGCCAAGACCCATGATTCATACAATGGGCCTGCACCTAAAACTGTTCTATGTTCACCATGAACCCCTATATGTGCAGACTGAAAACCAGTCCACCTAAAGATATTCAAACACTACACAGCTAATCATAGTGAATTCAAAGCCAAATTTGGACTTTGTCCCGTAGAAATACACTTGTAGCCCCATTTTTAACTCAAGCATATGGGTCCCTCATGCATCAACCACTTTGTCAAATACTACATGTACCTCTACTGGTGATGCGCTGAGGCCCAGCATTCCAGCCAAAGTTGAAAAAGCACCTCCTAGCGCCCCAGTGCCAGCATTACCTGTCAGCACAATACTGAGCAAACCATGGGGTTTTTCCTGTAGCTGGCATATTCCTCAGCTGAAAATTTAAAGACATAAACCATTTTAAAAATTAAGTCTCAGAAACTCCCAAGTGAGAGTCAAGTTTTGGAAAGTGATTTCACCCCCGAAACTCAGGCTGGTCTGAGGGAGCTTCACCTAATTTTCTCTGCCAGCAGGACCCGAGATATGTGGAATCCCAGAACTACCCCCACAGACATCTCCTATAGGCACCAAGGTCTAAGCCAGAGTGGAAGTACCGATCTTAATGTCTAGGGAAACCTTGAACTATAGGTTCAGACTCAAGAAGCTTCACATGATTCTTTCCCTCCCAGAGGAACGATTTGGATCAAATCTGAGCCTATTTGTTCTTATTGCGTGGCCTCCTGCAGAGTTTATATAGAATCAGAACCTCTAATTTGTCACTCACACTCACCACTTTCTACCCCTGCAAGCACGTCAAAGTCGTGGCCAGCAGGCCACAAGTTTGACATGCTTATCCCAATCATATCACCAACCTCCTCAGAAGGAAGTTTCTACATAAACAGGCCAAAGGCCAAGAAGAAACATCTTTGAAGTTTTAGATAATTTCTGTCATAGCCAAGTAGCAGTGCTAGCTGAGTATTTTTATTTTTTTGTAAGAAGTCATTTAGTTACGGCGTTTAAAATTCACATAAAGCACTGTGCTAAAGAGTAATCTTTACGGGAAAACATTTTGAATTAGAAAAGTAATGTGCCCACATTTACAAGAGTTATAGCATCTTAAGTTGAAAAGGGGTTGTTCTGTGGAAAGTAAAATATAAACACAATACTTGAAGCTGCAGCATCATATTTATTTTGGAAAAAGGAGTAGAACATTTATTTTATTGCAAATACAGAAAGTTACTTGGAGAGGGAGAAAAATCAAAAGTGACCTATAAGAGCCCCAAAAGCTCTCCTGAAACCTTTGGGGTGTGAGCTATTACTCTCATCACCTCCACACACTGGATGCCTCCCTTTTACTCTTAAGGAAACATTGCATTGAGTTATTTGATGCAATCTTTTCTAAAAAAAATAATATCAGAACTATTCCATTCAAATCCTATGTCTTCACTACAGTCTTCTAAAAGACAGGCCAGCAAATTGAGAGCTTTCAAAGCCACCTGTGACTCCTTCTCAATGACTTTCTGCTGTTAAAATGTTTGTAAACCAAGTGCTTTGCAGCAGTAGGATCCCCCAAACAGCCATCTGTTGCTGTTTCCACGTAAGAAAATGCATCACTGTGAAGGTTCAGTGACATAAAGATGGCACCAGGGACTGAGGGTGATGTTTGCACTTCCATAAAAGGCGGAGAATAAAGAAAACTGCCCAAGGAAATGCGGGCACGATGCTCCATCCCAACAGAGACGAAAAGTGTTCAAAAATGCTCTGCCTTTATGTGTTTAAAAAACACAGAAGATTTAGTTTTACAGAACTTAAAAGTAAAAAAAGAAAACACCCCAAAGAGCACTTTGAAAACCTCAGGGGGATTAAAGGGCCATCACTGCAGATGACTGCATCCCAGCATTTCGGTGTTCCTGCTTCTGCCCTTGTGAATGTCCCAAAGGCCCATCCATACGCACTGGTGTTCTCAGATCACAATAGCTCTGCGCTTTAACTTAGCCACCTCCACTGATAGAGGGAGAAGGGCACTGAGCCCAGTCCCCATTTATCAGCCTGACATCAGTGGAACCTAAGCCTTCCTGCTTCCCCGGCCGCCACAGCCAATGACAGAGGCCCATCCGAAAGGAAAGGCAACACGTGTTTAACTTGCAAAAAATGCTCAGATATCGTGGAAAACCTTATTATTAAATCTCCTTCCCAGTGGTAGTTGTCGGTCAACACAAAGTGACACAGGCTTTATATTTTCTCAGCAGTAAAAGTGCAGAATAAAAAGCATTTGGCACTGGAACACAAAGTGCAGAGCTTCGGCCGAGGACTTTTGTAATCAGAGATGCTGAGATGATGTTCAGCTATGTGTCCTTGAAAAGGTTTACTGAGCAATAGTTTCATTTTGTTGTTATTTGTTTGTTTAAACATTTCCTATTGGCTTCTATTCTCATTTCAAAGGAATTTTTGTCATTTCTAAGTTACTTTAACCTTAACTTTTAGTTTCTCTGTAAGTAGTAACTGAATTAGATGAATTCCAATCAAAGAGCCCTGTTTTTGGAGGCAGCCATGTAAATTGGGTAAGAACCTTTTCTTGTGTATCTAGACTGAATGTTATCTCTGTTTTGTAAGTTTGGATTCTCAAAATCCTACATATCTTAAATAAGGTTTAACTCAAATGAACAAAACAAGCATCAACTGAACACCTATTTTACACTCCGCAATGCCTAAGAAAACAGACAATATAAAGGAAGTTACGTACCACAAACAATGAGAAAACAATTCAAATCCAAAGGCAAGCACTCAATTCCACATGGTTCACTGTGCACAGATCCAAGCTGTGGGAATGCAAGGCACATCAAAGCTCTCCTGGATGCAGATCAACACTTTTTTCATGATGGATTGATAATGTCTCACACAACCGGCAGTGGGCCACCCACAAAAACAACTGTGGTGTGCAGGAAGCCAATTCCAGCATGTCAGCAGCCTGAATCATCTGGGAATGGCTGAGGGAGAGCATTTCCCCAAACCTGAAAAGGATGCATTAAATGATTGCTTGCTGCCAGACAGCTAAGGGCATTTCAATCTACATGTGATTGCCTCCTACTGGCCAAACACCTGAACAGCCGTAGGCCAATTCTTCCAATCTGACAATGGATTCTGTACCTAACCCTACCCTTTGATGTGTATATCTCCACCTTGCCTTAGGGCAAATTGTGTTAATAAAAAGCAAGGGGTCCTGAGACAAGAAGAACTTAGTTCCTCTAGCTAAGTCTTCTTTGACTCCCCATAATGCCTTTCAAAATTATGTTTCGTCTCTGGACTCTTATTTAATTTATGCACAGCACCTTCTCCAGATTTCTGAACCCTTCTTGATGCTAGATCAAGACCACTGGCAGTGGTGCAAAAAGTTCTTGCTCAAAATTGCTGCTTTGCTTCCATATTCAAATACAGCTCATCAGCACATGAGGGGGCAGGCAGTAGACAGTAAAATACGGGGCTCTGGGGCAAAATCTGAGTTTGAATCCAGGTTCTGACTTTTTCCAGTTGAGGGGCTTGACAATGTTGTTTATTTGCCTCCTCTACCTGCCTTGCTGAGTTCAATAAAGTAATAACAAGGCACTAAGCAAACCTAATTCATGATTATGAATTCCTCTTGTTGCACCTTGTAACACAAAAGTGTACACCACAGGGCAGAGGTGTTGGTGAGTGGGCAGGGCTCCGCTCCTCATCCTGCCTGCTGCCAGTCCTCCTGCGCACCCAGGACCATGCCTGGCCGTTCTCAGTGTTGCTTGCAGACCCCCAGCCCATGTCAATGACCACACTCAGGCCTGGCTTGCCCAGGGTCCTCAACCTCTGCCCACTAGTTTCCTTGGAATGCTTCTTTTCATGGATCTGCCCTGATTAAAACTTAAAGCAAGTAGATTGGTTTATCAGGGTAGCCTTTCAAATTAAGAATGAAATCACTTGTTAGGGGGCCTAGTAGGAATCCCAAGCCTTTTTTTCTCACAAAGGATGATTTTTCATTATAAAACTACTAACTGGGCTCTCATTTAGTCATTGTTTCAGTCCCGTTTATCTCAAAAATTGTATTGTTATTTGCTAATTACATTAGCAAATGTCCAAGTGCCTCCCCTAGGGTAGGTGCTGTGCTCAGTGCTGTGCACAGTGGGAAAGGAGCAGGTGTGCTGTCTGTTCTCCAGGGACCAGGCAAACGGAGGCGCATGCTCTCACAGCACCCGATGGGCATGGTGGTAGAAGGAGAGGGGTGGGTACAACAGGGAAGGTCTGTCTGTAGAGGCAACATCTACACTGAGAGCAGAATGAAGAAGAGTCAATCATGCAAAGAACTGGGAGAGGAACATTCCAGAGATTAAAAAAAACTCTGAAATTTGAGAAGAAAACAATAAAACCATCATTTTAATAAAGTGTACTTTAATGTAGGATAGTCATTTTACCTGATCCACACTTTACAGAGATGTAGTCATAATACACCTACAATTTGGTAACTTGTTTAACATTATATTATGAATGATTTTTTCATGTTGCCACAGAGTCTTCTTAAAGATTTAAATGGCTGCATGATGTTCCATACATTGGCTATCCAGGATTCCCCCCATCTTTTGGGAATTCCAAGATCTCCAATGGATGCCTGAAACCACAGACAGTACCAAACGCTGAACATTCTGTTTTTTTCTATACATATAGATCTGTGATAAATTCAATTTATGCAAAATAAGAGATTAACAATAAATAATAATAAAACAATTATAACAATCCTATATAATAAAGAGCTAATATGCTAATTAGACCAAACAGCAGAACAACCGTCCGGATGGCCTTCCAGACCAAATCGGGGCTGTGAGGGCCGGCCGAGGCTGTGAGGGGCTGCGAGGGCCGAGCCCCTTGCACGAATCTCGTGCGTCGGGCCTCTACTGCACTATAATAAAAATTATGCGAATGTGGTCTCTCTTTCTTGCTTCTTCTCAAAATATCTTATTGTAGTGTACTCAGCATTTTTCTTCTCATCGTGTGAGATGATAAAATGCCTATGGGATGAGATGAAGTGAGGTGGGTGAGACGCTATTATGGTAAATAAGGGTGACTTGGACACTAGCACTCCAATACCAACAGTTGACCTGCTGGCCTACACATCTGCCTAGTGACTAATGGCAGAGTATACAGTGCAGAAAAGCTGGACAAAGGGATAATTCACACCCCAGGCAAGACAGAGCCAGAAGGCACAAGATTTCATCATGTTACTCAGAACAGTGCACCATTTAAAACTTATGAATTGTTTATTTCTGGAATTTTCTATTTAATATATCTGGACCACAATTGACTATAGGCACCTGAAACTATAGAAAGCAAGACTGCGGATAAGGAGGGAATATTGTACCATGTTTTACTTAATCACTGTCATGGTTTTCATTTATATTACTCATAATTTTTGCCCTTTTGAATAGTGCTGAAATGAAGGTTTTTCTTTACCTTATTGTTTCCTATGTCTTTAGTATTACTGCCTTAGGCCATTTTCCCTTATCTTAAATGTAAACACACATATGCAGAGTAGGATAGTGAAGAATCTTTCATCTTAATCACTTTTATATTTAAAACCTGTAAGTTTGGAGAACAGCTCATGTTATCCAAGCCATTAAAACGTCTTTCATTTCAGCATAGTCTTGAAAGTATCTTCAAAATTCATCAAATACATAAACTAGAGAGCTTAACAACAGCTACCAAAAAGACTTCAAAACTTGAAATCTGGTTTGAGGATATTGACATTTCTCCAGCTTGTAATTTAAAATATGTTTTTCCTTTCTGAAGTCTTTGGCAGTCAACCTTACATATTTCCCCTTTGAGATGGTTTATGATCACCAGGCCATATTTATATGACAAGTTTACCTGGAGCTATCTTTGAATTAAACACCACTATCCTGAATCATGAGAAAATTTAAAAATTCAGCTCAAACGCTTTCCTGTGGCCCAAGCACCTTTTAGATCTTCAAGTGAACAGGTTGTGGTCAGTAAAGAAATTTCCCCCACACTCTGGCCTCTCAGAAATCCACTGACATAAAACACAACAGAATTGTGTGAAAATGTTCCAGTGCTTTTGTGGTGATAAAATTTTAAATGACAATACTCAGTTTTGGAATTATAGGTGATAACCTGAAAAAAAAAATGTCACATAACCTGATTGACCCATTAATCTGAGTATCACTGAGAGGGTTCAAGGCAGTGCAATGATTTACCAATCATTCAGTGACCTAAGGTAAATCATTAGAGTAAATCATATCTTTGCCATTATTAAGATCAATCCCAGTGTGGATCATTTCTAAACTACTTCATGTTGCCACAGAGTCTTCATAAAAGTTTATGAAGACCATGAATGGTGCTGCAACAATAATCAATGCCTACATTTGCAGAGTTCTTTAAAGTTCATAAATCATTTTCATGTATTTGACCCTCCCATCCTGAAGGATAGACAGGATAGAAGGCCTTGTTATTTTATAGATGATGAGAAAATAATTTCTTCAGAGTTTAAGAGATCTGCTTGAATTAGTATATACTGAAGGGGAGTAATTAAATCTGGTCTCTTGATTCCAAATCAACTGTTCTGCACTATGAAACCCAGGATCAAAAACATGCTGAAAAGGAATTAGTGTCTAGTTCCATTTTTGGCATCAACAAACCATGTTACCATGTGCAAGTTCTCAATTTCTTTATTTGTAAAATAACATTGGCTTGCATGACCTCTACAAGTTGAAAATTTATTTTTAATTTTTTTAAATTATGAATTATTCAAATTATTTAAACTAAGAAAAAAAAATCACCCATTTTTTTCCACCAAGACCTACGTCAAGGAGCTTACTACAGCTTATAAATGGGTCCTATTTATTTTATCCATTCAATCACTCCATGGCTTTTGACTGGAGAATTTGGTCCATTCACATTTAAAGAAATGATTGGTCGGTATGTACTTATTCCCATTTTGTTTATTTTCTTCTCTTTTTGTACTTCTGTTACTTTCTTCTGGATATCTGTTTCCTTCCATAGGTTAGATAATTTTTCAGTCAGTATTTCTGTACTTTCTTCTGGATATCTGTTTCCTTCCATAGGTTAGTATTTCTAAAAATAAGATTTCTGCTCTCTTTTCTCTGTCCTCTCCTACTGGGAGTATTTCATAAACTTCATTTGTTTCATAATGTGCATGTTAGTCCATTTGATGTTGCCCCCAAAGTCCCTTATGCTCTCTTGACTTTTTTTCTTTCTTTTTTTTTTATGTTGCTCTGATTGGGTGATTTCCACTGCCCTGTCTTCAAGTTGACTGATCTTTTTTTCTACTTCATGTAGTTTCCTATTGAATATTTTTTCAATCCGGTTACTGTATTCTTCAACACTGTTACTTCAGTTTGGTACATTTTCATATCTTCCATGTCTTTGCTGAAGTTCTCACTTTGTTATCTATTCTTCTCCCCAGTTCAGTGAGAATCTTTATGATCATTACTTTGAACTCTTCATTACGTAAATTACTTACCTCTGTTTCACTAAAGTTTGTTCTTGAGGTTTTATCTTGTTATTTCACTTAAAACATCTTCATTTGTTTCTTAATTTTTCTTGACTCTCTGTTTTCTATGAAGTACATAAAATAACCACCTCTCACAATCTTGAAGGAGTGATCATCTTTAAGAGATGAACCTTATTGTTTAACTCTACTCCAGCTTTTGGTTGCCTCTCAAACTTTTGTATTTTTCCAAGCAGCCTATTCTATTTTTAATAGCTTCCAGGAATTGAGGTCCTGTCAGTGTTCAAAGGTGAGGATCTCAGCACAGAGATACAGGTTGACTGGAAGCTAGACTTTCAAGCAGCAGCTTTTAAAAGTATGAAAATATATATAGACTACAAACAGAAGCCCTACTAGCTACCAGAGTCAGGCGATCTGGAGGTGTCCCCTGGGCAGCAGGCATAAAAATCTGGCCTTAGACAAATATATGAGGTCTTTATGGGGAGATACTGGTGAGCTGGAGCAAGGTAGAGAGTGAGCACCTAGATGGAGTCCACAGTATAAGTTCCTGAGGGTAGCTCCTGAGGCTGCTAGATGTGTACCAAACCAGGAGCCTACTCCTCAGGCTGAAGTTACAGGATAGAGAAGCCTCCATTACAGAAAGACTAGGGGGGTGCTTCAGTCAGATGTCTGTGAACTGCCCTGGGGGGTGGCAGCTTGCCAAGAACCATCTAATTGCCAGAGTCCTGTGAGACCCAGGAATGCAACATCTTTGATCACCAGAGCCAGGCTATCAAGGTGCATCTCCTATGTGCCAGCCATAAAAACCAGGATACCAGACATAACAAGGAGGGCAGCAGACATGAATAAATCTCCCCTTCACAGACACTGAAGCTACACAGCACAGCAGAGCCCTCCCAGGTCTCAGTGAAGGATTAGAGTCAGCCCTTAGATCTGCGTTTAGTGTTTAATAAGAGCCTTACTCTCAGCTCTTAACCATAATTAGTTAATAGCCTCTGTTACAGAATGTTACAGAATGACCTAGCTCTTGGGTCTGTTGCTCGTGGCTGTGCCCTGGGGTTGGTGGCTGTTGAAAAATGCTTTCTCAGTTGGTTTCCTGTAAGACCCAATGGCCACCAGAGCCAGAAGATGTAGAGGTGTCCTCTGGAAGCAACTGGAAAAATCGGTTCACCAGATAAGAGCATGGACTGTTTTCTGGATGACACCAGTTATTACAGTTCCATTGGAATAGAAACTACCATGGCCTCCAGAGCCAGGTGATCAGGAGTTATTTCCTGGGCCATAGCTGCAAAAATCAAGAATCAAAATGCACATAAAAGCTCATTTCTGGGAGATAATGGTGCTCTAAAACACAGCCAAGAAAAAGCACAAGGATGGAGCTCACCAGTCTATGTTCAGGAGTGTTCCAGCAGGCTCCTAAATGTGTTTGTTAAATTAGATGCCTGCCCCTCAGGACAATGCTGTATTATTAGCAGGTGAGCCTCTGTCTTTTAAAGTCTGGCTGCCATCTGCTGCCTCTGAGCTGGACCCTCAGGCAGGTGAATCAGAATGCCTAAACCCTTTCAGAGCCACTTCTCGTAAAATGAAACTAGACCACTTTATTACACCACATACAAAAATAAACTCAAAATGGATTAAAGACTTAAATTTAAGACCCGAAACTATAAAACTCCTAGAAGAAAACATAGGTAGTAAACTGTTTGACATCATTCTTAGCAATATATTTTTGAATGTCTTCCCAGGTAGGGGAAACAAAAGAAAAAATGAACAATTAGGACTACACCAGTCTGCATTCCCACCAGCAGTGTACGAGGGTTCCTTTTTCTCCGCATCCTCACCAGCACTTGTCATTTGTTGATTTGTTGATGATAGCCGTTCTGACAGGTGTGAGATGGTACCTCATTGTTGTTTTGATTTGCATCTCTCAGATGATCAGTGACTTTGAGTATATTTTCATACGTCTCTTGGCCTTCTGTATGTCCTCTTTCAAAAGGGGTCTATTTAGGTTCTTTGCCCATTTTTTATTGGATTATATTCCTTTTGTTAAGTTGTACGAGTTCCCTATAAATTTTGGAGCTTAAACCTTTATTGGATATACCATTGGCAAATATGTTTTTCCATGCAGTGGGCTCTCTTATTGTCTTGTTGATGGTTTCTTTTGCTGTGCAGAAGCTTTTTATTTTGATGTAGTCCCATTTGTTTATTTTCTCCTTAGTTTCCATTGTCCTAAAAGCTGTACTGGAAAAGATATTGCTATGACATGTGTCTGATATTTTGCTGCCTGTGGATTCTTCTAAGGTTTTTATGGTTTCCCGTCTTATGTTTAAGCGCTTTATCCATTTTTAGTTTACTTTTGTGAATGTTGTAAGTTGGTGGTCTAGTTTCACTGTTTTTTGCATGCATCTGTCCAATTTTCCCAACACCATTTATTGAAGAGACTGTCTTGACTCTATAGATTCAATGCAATCAACATTAAAATACCAAAGGCATATTTCACAGACATAGATCAAACTCTCCAAAAATTCATATGGAATAAAAAAAAGATCCTGAATAGCCGCAGCAATACTGAGAAAGAAATCAGAGTTGGAGGGATCACAATACCAGATATCAAGCTATATTACAAAGCCACTGTTCTCAAAACTGCCTGGTACTGGCACAAGAACAGACATATAGACCAATGGAACAGAACAGAGAACCCAGAAATCAACCCAAGCTATTATGCTCAATTAATATTTGACAAAGGAGGCAAGAGCATACAATCCATTGTTTTTCAGTTACATGTCTTGGGCGCTTGTCTCTCGGGTTCATATCTTAAGTACTGGAGTGCCAGATGTGAGTTTAAATTTTTTGTTCCTCAGGGAGAAGCTCCAGGTTTTGAGTTCCTTCCTGGTTGTTGGTCATCCCACCTGAAGGGGATTTATGGTGAGATTATTTGTCCAATGTCTAATTGTCACTCAGCCAGTCATTAGGAAATTGTTCCACATGTGGTTTTAGACTCAGTGTGTCCATGGGAGGATGTCAGTTCAAGGATCTTCCTACATTACTATCTTCTGAAAATTTCATTTTCTTCTTATTTACAAGAGAATAATGTAGGTCTCTGCTACACATTCCTGCTCCCCAGCTCTCCCTCAATTACACTCATGTCCATGACAAGTATTTAGATATGATCTGATGTAGTAAGTCAGCTTCAATGCCATAATATAATAGTGATAATAGAATATTACTATTTTAATAGTGTGCTTACTGTTTTCAGAGCTTTACATGACAACTCATTTAATCTTCATAATGGCCCTAGAACTGGATAAAATTACTATCCTCACTCTACAATTAGGAGACTCAAACCTAGATAGGTAAAGCAATGTGCTCAAGGTGATCAAGCTAGAGTCAAGATTCAAAGCCAGACAAGGTCCTAGAGCCCATGTAGTTAACCACTATTCTATGAAGCCACAGTCCTTGACTTAAAATTTTGTCACAGTATTCTTCAAGAGTTAATTTCAACTGATAAACATTTTTGACCACAGATTTTACCTCAATTTACCTTGTCCAGAATAGTACCTTATAACCGTATTCTTCAAGAGTTAATTTCAACTGATAAACATTTTGACCACAGATTTTACCTTGTCCAGAATAGTACCTTATAACTATGTGAAAAGCCCCCAACAAGTATTTCCATAATAGATTAATTCCTGCCCACTACTGACAGAGATACGGGGTTTCTTCCATGACAGGGACTCCCCAAACCAAAGGTGTTACTTGGGCAATGGCTCAATGGAAGAGATCTACTGCAGTGTGGTCATCAGAATGGTCCTCCTGCTCTCGCTGGACTCTCTGGAAAGCTCACTTCCTCTTTTGAGCCAGTAGAGTCACTCAATTCAGGCTGCTGTAAACTCACCCACTCTTTGGAGGAACTTTGAGGCTAAAAACAGTTTTCACTTCTTTGACTTCAGGAAGAAAAAAATAAGATATGTATACATTTTTACTATCCATGTTTAATATTCACTAAGAGTCATTTTCTTGCATTTTTGTTAAGGTCACATTTATTGTTCGTGTTAATGGTGGAATTTTCATAGCAAAGAAACTGAAACTACCGCTCAGATAAAGCCTGTACTCCTCAGTCAGAGTAATGGCAGCCTCAGTACTTCTTTGTACCATAGATAGTGTCCCTATCTTCTAAACACAGCCCAGCAAATGGAAAGGCTGCCCCTCCCCTGGCAGCCCTGGTACTCAGGGGCAAAGCTAGTCTTTCCTCTCTCCATTCTTCATCAATACCCTTGTGATCCTGCCCTGTACCCAGCATTCCAGCCTCAGGGTGACTATACAAGAAACACATGTCAGCATTTGTCAGGAGCAGCAGACGCATACAATAAACACCATAAAGTCTGGACAAAGACTTCCAAACAGCTCTCTGCAATCTCCTCGAACTACTCTGACCTTGAGATGCTGAAGTTCACTGCAGCCTAGGAGAGCGACATATCAAAGGCTCTGACTGCTGTTCTCTTTCTAGAATTCT
This sequence comes from Myotis brandtii, assembly GCF_000412655.1. Taxonomy (NCBI): domain Eukaryota; kingdom Metazoa; phylum Chordata; class Mammalia; order Chiroptera; family Vespertilionidae; genus Myotis; species Myotis brandtii. The sequence continues at coordinate 640,726 of NW_005366486.1, read as the reverse complement.
ACCACCACCCCATCTTCAAACCACCGAGATGTTGCTACAGTTCATCTCACTCCCACTAATCAAGACGGAAATATTTTCTTTCCCAATTAGGTCCAATTGCACAAATGCAAGAGCACATCTGCTTGCCTTTCAAGAAGGCTCACACCCAGGGTGGTGGAGCATTACTGACAGCACAGCTACATGGCTTGCCATCTAGCTCTTCCTCTGGCAGTGCTCCTGCCATCTTTTATCAGTGGTTATTCGCGGCTTCTTTTTACCCAGGACTGCTGCTGTAAGCATCCAGACGCCTCCTTGCCTGCAGGGACTTCGGATGAGAGTTTATCAGGACTGCGGAGCCTGAGGCTTTTACGTGGAAGTGGCTCCCACTCACAGTTATTATCATCTGTGTGTGAGAAGCCACACCTACCGACACATTGGGCCAGCTCCCCACAAGAGCGCCACCTGGAGCGGTGGAAATCTATCTATTTCCCGTTAGAAAATAGGATCACTTTTGTACCATTAAAAAACTAATCTGATATGAGGCAGATCTGGTAGAGTTTAGAGATAACAGCAAATACCCATTGTGGCTGCCACAGTAGGCATTACAGGGCCATCAAGAATAAGGTATCTCTGTGCCGCTTAGGATTGTTTGTAAAGCAATAAAGAAACCAATAGATGGCAAAACACTACATTCCCACTTACAGCATAGGAAACCTGCAATCACCAGACACTGACTTTTAGAAAATGTTTTCCCTTGGATGACTTCTTTTTAAATAATTTTAATATGGGCCTAATATTCTATATTCTATATAGGTCTTAGTGAGTCATGAGGAAGTGATTCTCTTAATATGGCTAAAAAGACACAGGCATTTCAAGGGGGAAAATATTGGGGGAAAGGTATCATTTCACTGTTCCTTATTAAAGGATGGAAGGTATATATTTATAAACTTGGGCTTTGTGGTCAGAAGGAGTTGAAAACCAGTTATGCACTTTCCTAGGATTTGTGCAAGTAATTTAACTTCTCTGAAGCAGTGTATTAATAATAATAGCTACCTCCATGGGTTGTTGTAAAGAGCTTATGCAGAGTCAGTGCAGAAAAATGTTCCACAAATATTAGCCTTGTCATAATTCTTCATAGGATATTGTAGTTGCTATCCCTGTGGGCTCTCAAAGAACTCTGCAATGATTATAACAAGGACATCTGCCCAGTGGCTTCTGGTATCCTCTCTACATTTATGGCTTTCCTATTTAACACTATGTTCATATTACTGTAATAGGTGGAAAAATGGAGAAGAAATACCTAACACACTATCCTAGTGAGAAATTCTACCCTTGTCCTGGTAACAATGGAAATGTGCATAGTCTATTGTGTGAAGGCTGTTAACAAGACTCCATTCAAGGCAATTGTGCAGTGGATGAATAATCTGAAGACAACTGTATTCTTCTCTTTTTTTAAACTTCCTTTTCATATTGTCTTTGTTGAGGAATACTTTCATTTTGGCCCTGAGACACTTCTCAACATAGGAATAACCTCTACCCATTACCATCTCATTAGTACTGCCATGTGCTTCCCAGCACTATTCACAATACCCAAGATGTAGAAAGACCCTAAATGTCCATCTATTTGTAAAGAATGCCTTAAAACATTATTCAACCTTAAAAAAGAAGGATCTACGCAGGGGTCCTCAAACTTTTTAAACAGGGGGCCAGTTCACTGTCCCTCAGACCGTTGGAGGGCCGGACTATAGTTTTAAAAAAAAACTATGAACAAATTCCTATGCACACTGTACATATCTTATTTTGAAGTAAAAAAACAAAATGGGAACAAATACAATATTTGTATTTGCATGTGGCCCGCGGGCTGTAGTTTGAGGACCCCTGATACAGTAAAGATAAAACTTGAGGAGCTTATACTAAGTGAAATGAGCCAGGCACAGAAAAAGCTATGCAGCATGATTCCAGTTTATGAGGTATCTAAAATGGTCAAATTCACAGAATCTTCCTGAATATCCACAGCAATCTTGACAAAGAAGAACAAAGTTGGAGGAATGGCACTATCTGATATCAAACTATACTATAGGCCATAGTAATCAAAACAGCATGGCGCTGGCATAATAAAAGACATATACCAATAGAATAGAATAGAATAGAATAGAATAGAATAGAGAGCCCAGAAATAAACCCATGTGTACATGGTCAGTTAATATTTGACAAGGCAAGAACATAAAATGAGGTAAAGACAGTCTGTCTATTCAATAAATGGTGTTGGAAAAATTGGACAGATATGTACCAAAAAAATGAAACCAGATCACCTTCTTACACCACACATAAGAAAAACTCAAAATGGATTAAAGACTTATATGTCAGACTAGAAACTATAAAAATCCTAGGAGAAACAGGCAGTAAAATCTCAGACATTTCTCTTAGCAATATATTTTCTGATATATCTCCTTTGGCAAGGGAAACAACATTTAAAAAAATGGGACCATATCAAACTAAAAAGTTTCTGCACAGCAAAGGAAACCATCAACAGAATAAAGACAACCCATTGGATAAAAGAACATAGTTGCAATGACACATCTAATAAGGGGTTAATATCCAAAATTTATAAAGTACTTCTAAAACTCAAAACCAAAAAAAAAACACACAAAAAAAAACCCCAAAATTCAATTAAAATATGGGCCACGGACCTCAATAGACACTTCTCCAAAGAAGACATACAAATGGCCAATAGACATATGAAAAGATGCTCAATGTCATTAATCATCAGAAAAAATGCAAATTAAAACCACAATGAGACATCACCACACACCTGTCATAATGATTATCGTTAACAAATCAACGAACAACAAGAGTTGGTGAGGATGTGAAGAAAAGAGAGCTCTCATGCACTGTTGGTGGGAACATAGATTGGTGCAGCCATTGTGGAAAACAGCATGTAGTTTTCTCAGAAAATTAAAAATGAAATTGCCTTTTGACCCAGCAAGTCCACTGCTGGGAATGTAGCCAAAGAAACCAAAAAAATAGCAATTTGAAATAATATATGCACCCCTATTTCCATTGCAGTGTTATTTACAATAGCCAATATTTGGAAGCAACTGAAGTACCCACCAGTAGATAAGTAGATAAAAAAGTTGTGGTACATTTACACAATGAACTACTACTCAGCCATAAAAAAGGAAATGCTATCTTTTGCAACAGCATGGATGGACCCGAAGAGTATTATGTTAAGTGAAATAAGCCAGTCAGAGAAAGGCAAGTACCATCTGATTTCACTTATATGTGGAATCTACTGAACAAAGCAAACTAACAAACAAAAAAGAAACAGACTCATACATACAGAGAACAGACTGACACCTGTCAGGTAGGAGGGCGGTTAAGGAAGGGGAGGCTCAGTGAAAAAAAAGTGAAGGGATTAAGTAAAAAAACAAACAAACCAAAAAACAAACAAAACTCATAGTCACAGACCACAGCATGGTAATTCCCTGAGGGAAAGGGGGGAGAAGGGGAGATAGGAGAGGGTAAAAGGGGAATAAATAGTGATAGAAGGAGATTTGACTTTGGGTGGTGAACACACAATACAATGTACAGATGATGTATTATTTAATTGTACACTTGAGACCTATGTAATTTTATTAACCAATGTCACCAAAAAAATTAAATACAAATGTTTTAGATAATCATATTCATGAAATCAAAGAGTAAAATGGTCATTTCCAGGGGCTGGGGGTGGAAGTGGAATGGCAAGTTACTAATCAGTGGGACAAAGTTAAATAAGACAAATAAGCTCTAAAGATCTGCTGTACAGCACTGTGTCTATAGTCAGCAGTACGGCATCACCACTTAAAAATCTGGTAAGAAGGTAGATCTCATATGTTCTTAGCAAAATTAAAAAAAAACACCAACAACTAAAAACCACATAATCAACTCCTAGTTTAATCGCTAAGATGACAGCCTTCCTAAGTTTAATAAACTAATCTAGTATGCACAGTTACATGGATTTGATAGATTAATATATTACCAGGAAGGGAATGTTTATAATTTTAAGTCTCTCTGAAGCAAAATATAATAATCCAAGTGAATTAATTTTTCACACTTTAATTTTAAACACTTGAGCATGTAGGTAGAGAGATAAGGGGAGAATTTTGAGGCAGGCTGCTTTTGAAGGCATCTCTCAAATTGTAATATAAAGGCTACAACTTATTTTTCATACTGTGATATCAACCCCACAAAAAAAGATACAGTTGTTTTGTGGAATGATAAGGAAAAGTGGGCTATTACATGTTTAAAGATCCAAACCTTTTCATCCAACAGAGATGTGACACTCCCCCGCCCCCACCCCCAACTAAGTAGAAATGTGGGCATTGGAGGTAAGCATACTTTAAAAAAAATTGTTTTTGTTGTTGTTTTAATAGAGAAAGGCATTAGCCAATATCTACTTATCATTATAGGTCTGGAAGCATCCTCGCGTCATCTACCTCTCATGCTGGTCCCCTAGGCAGTCTCCCTCCCACCACAAGGCAAGGTCTGGTTCCACCACCCCTAGAGTACCACAGGCATTCCATCTGGAACTTGCTGAGAAAAGAAAGAACTCAACTTGGCTTTTAAATGAATGTGGCTCCCTCTCCTGGTGGAAAGCCTGAATCAATAACAAAACTCTGAGAAGGGCAGCAGGGGATTAGTTAGCCTCTCTCTCTCCAGCTCCAGAAATATTTGTTAACACAACACCCATAATAAATGCCCTCCATGATTCTTGTATTCTGATACTCCTGCTTTAGAATAGGGAAAAAGGAGACACTAACAAAGGAATTCTTAAAGAAGACATTTGGGGTTACAATAAGTAAGTTTTTCTTTAAATAATAAGAAACAATATTTTTATCCTTGGGTCTATTAAAAAGAGACCATTCCTGCAAAGATGTACATGGATGTAGGGATTGAGAGACGAACTAAATACTGCTTTGAAAAACAACCATTCACAGCATTCTTCGGAGACCAAGTAAATATGTTAACATGTCAAAATGCCTATTTGTCATCTTAACTTTTAACGAAGTAAAACTTACAATATTAAAAGTATCTTTCACCACAAGTCTACAAGTAAGTCTTATAAAGGGACACTTTGAGAAATAGCATTTTGTTTATTAGAAATAAAGACTTGAGCCCCAACTATATATTTCTTTATCGTTAATCCAAAAATGTAGACGACCACAAGAGTGGTACCAAATATCTATACTTACATGAATTTCAATAGCAACACAAAATGATATATTGATCATGCACAGGTGTGCAAATTTCCTAAATAAATCCTAATTGGTTGAGCACTACAGAAGTCTAAGAAATGATTAAACACAAAACAAAATAAAACAAAAAATAATCCTAACATTTCAAACAGAAGAGTTCATGTAAACCACCACATTTTGTCTCTTAATACTTCATTGATTGCTAACTTTTATTCTCTCCCTAATGATCCCAATGTTTCCAGATCACAGATCCTGCCACCCGCTGGAGGCTACAACCCAGGTTATCACACCATCTGAAAGAGTTTCAGTCCTGGAAGCAATGCATTGTGGTTCCATGCAGAAGGATCAAGTTCAGGAAGCCAGAGGGCTGTGTCCTCATGCCAGAGGCAACCAGGGAAGACCCAGATAATATTTTGTTTTGTCTCTGAGGATGGCTCCCCTCAACCTTCAATGAAAATTAGATAAACTCTAGATTTGGGAATGATGGGAAGTTGGGGTGGGAGATTTTCAAAGACAACTTGGGCAGATATCATATTTTCTGTTCTTTCTTATAAAGACACATATTGCAACTCTGGGGGGAGCTGGAAGAAAGGAAATGGATGTGGAAATACCGAGCATCATTCATATCCACATATGATAGATTTCCTAGAAATTTGGAAACCAGAAAAGGGAATAAGGAGATTGGGGTGAAGACAGAAAATTATGCACTACATATTTTCAGTCTTACAAAATGCATGCATGTAATTAACATTGCTATAATACTATTGCCTAAATTAAAGAGAGATCATTTGATTTCATCAATGTTTCTACCAATATCCTTTCCCTTTTGCATGATCCTAATCAGGAATTCTTCCAGTTTGTAACAGTTCCTCAGTTTCCATTGACTTTTATAACCTTAAAAATCATAAAAATTACTGATCAATCATTTTGTAGATGGGTTTCTTGGATATTTTTTCATTACTGTAAAGAGGTTATGCATTTTTAGGCAGGTATACCACACACACACACACACACACACACACACACTTACACAAAATGTGTTCTTCTTAGTGTATCATATCAAGAGGTTCATGATGCCACTATATCTTAATACTGGTGGATGTTTATCTTGATCACTTGTTTGATGTAGTATCTACCAAGTTTCTCTACTGTAAAATTGCTATCTTCCCTTCATATTTAATATATATCTTGGATGAGACATTTAGGGCCTGCAAATTCTATTTTTCCTCAAATTTCTGTCCACTAATTTTAGCATCCATCAGTATGGACTCGTGAAAATTGTTTTATTTTAGAGCTTAAAATTCAACACTGAGTTTTCCTTTCTGACAGTTCATCATTAGTGTATAAAAATGCTACTGATTTCTGGATATTTACTTTGTATCCTGCTACTTTAATGGATTCATTTATCAGTTCTAGGAGTTTTTTGGTGGACTATGTAGGGTTCTCTATACACAGTATCATGTCATCTGCAAATAATGACAATTTTACTTCTTCCTTTGCAATTTGAATGCATTTTATTTATTCTTCTTGTCTGATTGCTGTGTCTAAGACTTCCATGTTAAATAAGAGTGGTGAAAGAGGACATCCTTATCTTGTTCATGATCTTTAGGGAAATGCTCTTAGTTTTTTCATGTTGAGTATGATGTTGGCTATGGGTTTGTCATAGATGGCATTTATTACATTGAGGTATGTTCTGCCTAAGAAAACAATCCAATTTATAATTGCTTTAAAAATGTAGAAATAAATTTAACCAAGGATGTAAAATACCTGTACTTGGAAAATTACAAGACACTAAAGAAAAAAAACTGAAGAAGATACAAATAAGTGGAAACATATACCATGTTCATGGATATAAAAAGAATTAACATCATTAAAATGTCCATACTACGAAAGTAATCTATAGATTCAATGTGGTTCCTAACAAGATACCAATGGCATATTTCACAGAACTAGAACAAATATTCCTAAATTTAAAATTTATATGGGACTACAAAAAATCCAAAATACCCACAGCAATATTGAAAAAGAAGGACTAAATGGGAGTAATAATGCTAAATGACATCAAATTATACTATAAGGCCATATTATTCGAAACAGCATGGTACTGGCATAATAACAGACATATACATCAAGAAAACAAAATAGAGAGCCCAGATATAAACCCATGCCATTATAGTCAATTAATATTTGACAGAGGAGGCAAAAACATACAATGGGGCACAGACAGTCTACTTAAAAATTGGTACTGGGAAAATTAGACAGATACATGCAAAAAAAATGAAATTAGACCACTTTCTTATACCACACACAAGAATAAACTCAAAACTGATTAAAGACTTAAATGTTAGACTCAAAACCATAAAAATCCTAGAAGAAAACATAGGCAGTAAGATCTTGTGCATTTCTCTTAGCAAATTTTTTTTCTGATATACCTCCTTGGGCAAGGGGCAAAAAAAGAAAAATAAATAAATGGGACTGCATCCAACAAAAAAGTTTTTGCTCAGGAAAAATCAAATCTGAGGTTATTTACATTATTTTGTTGCTCAGGCTTTTCCAGCTTTGGTCATTAAGAGTTCCTTCAGGTTGGACCCTGTGTTCTTTTGAAAAAAATCCCATCTATCTGGGGGTATTTCCTTACTTCCTGACACAAGAAACTACTTCAAATTCATCTTGTATATCCTGCTCCTGCTCTGGAATCAATCGCTTCTCTAAAGAGTCTCAGCTCATTTTATTGGAGAATAGTTTTTAGAAGCCAAGACCTACCTCTAGTTACATCATTGTTTCTGGAGTGTCATTGTTTAAGCCCTTTCAGTGGACAGATCTAGGAAATACATGTATATATACAAACATATGCATACAGATATGTCTACATTTCTGTATTTATCATCTGTGTGCATCTATATGTGCATATATATATATATATATGCACATACATACAGTATATATACGCATGTGTGTGAGTTGAGTGTACAAAATATGTGTGTACATGTAAAAAAGATACACACACCTATGCATAACCATGAGTTTTTACTGATAACCTCTGACCCTAAATGCCACACAGTACATTTTAGCATTCTCCCTTTCCTTATTTATAACTTCTTTACCCAAGAATAAAAACCTAGTTCTCATTCTCTATGATTATTTACAATATGATTATTTGTTTAATTCTAATAAGCAAACAAAGTAGTTTCAGAATTTACAGAACATACCCTTGTGAGAAACATCTTAGCTACCTGGTTACGGCATTTATGTACCCTTTTCTGTCTTTCACCTTACAGTATCCAATCAAAATATTGTATTTTAGTTACTTAGGTTGATTATTTTCACTACCCACTTCAGTTTAGTAATAATCTATAACCTAGTTACTATCTGTATCCCATTTTGGGTCCTCCTCACATCCTGATTGGTTTTAATTATGTGCTTATCTTGGGATATGTACAAAAATGCCCTGGAAATTACTCCAGATCAATTCACAGAGATCCACCCCCAACAGCTGCAGAGACCTCCAGTATCTATCCAGCGATGGCGAACCTATGACACGCGTGTCAGAGGTGACACCTGAACTCATTTTTTTTGGTTGATTTTTCTTTGTTAAATGGCATTTAAATATATAAAATAAATATCAAAAATATAAATCTTTGTTTTACTATGGTTGCAAATATCAAAAAATTTCTATATGTGACATGGCACCAGAGTTAAGTTAGGGTTTTTCAAAATGCTGACATGCCGAGCTCAAAAGATTCGCCATCGCTGATATACTATACTAGTAGTCTGTTCAACCAAAATCCTATGTATCGGAAATTTTCTTGTTTCCAGTATTTTTCAATCACACAAAAAGGCTGAAATGAATAAGCTTTGTGCATGTGTACTTTTATATTGTTGCAGGTGTATCATAAGAATAGACTCCTAGAATTATGCTTGCTAGGTCTAAAGGTAAGTGCATGTGTAATTTTGTTAGCTGTTACCAAATTTCCCTTCAAAAGGATTGCACCGATTTACCCTCCAATCGGTAATGCATGAGTGTTTCCCCACAACCTCACCAGCTGAATGTGTTGTAACATTATCTAGTTTTTACCTTCTGATAGGTGAGAAATGATATATCAGTAGTGTTTCATTTTGTATTTCTCTAATTATGACTGAGCTTGAATATATATTATCAAATGCCTGTGGGTCATGTTCATGTGAATTATATGTGCATATCCCTTTCCCATTCTTTTCTATTGGATTTTTGGTCCTTTGACCCTCCGTATTAAGGCTTTTTATATGCTAGGCATATTAGCCGATACATTCTAATGTATGTTCTAATGTTGTGCCCCAGTATATCAGTCATCTTTTGACTTTGTTTACAGTGTTTTCGGTCAGCAAAATTGTTGAATTTTCATGTGAAATGATGTGTAAGACTTTTATTGTACCTGGAGTTTGAGTCATAGTTAGAAAGCCTTTCTATCACCAAAGTTGAAGAAGAATTCATCTGTTTTCTTCCAGTATGTATATCATTTTATCTGTTACATTTACAGCCCTAATCCATCTAGAGTTCATCATTTAAAAACAGAATTTTTATGGTCATGATTTAAGACCTCTTATCCATTTATCCTCATAACATTCTGAGAATTGTCTTGATTTTCCTTCTGTGACCTAGACCAAGGCTAGCTCCAGTGGTAATACATGGAGTCACCAGTGGAAGAGAAACATCCCATCGAAGCTTTATCTAACCCAATCACGTTTTCTTCTTTCCCTTATTTTGTCTCTTCTGCTTGGGTCTGCCTCTGTCTGTCTCACCATCTCTCCCTACAGATGGGAAGCTGGAACTCCAATGATAAGCCTAATTGGGTTAGAGGCGACAACGGAATGACTTCCTGACAGCCCATTCTTTATTTGAGGGCATGATCTGAGCTCCACACACCAGTCCTCATTGTGAAGTGCGGATGCCAGTGACCATGGTAAATCCATTAAGAGGACTTGCTTCCCATTATTGGCACCATCTGAGTCTGTTGAAAATCTTAACTAGGAGTTTAATTTCTCTACAGAAGGCCTTAAATTAATTAGGGGTTTACATGCTAACAAAGACCCTGATACATCCATAAATCAATCCAGTGTAGGAGGACTACGCAGGGAGGATGTCTATTCATTGGAGACCTCAAATCCAGCATCCCCGTCGGGCACCCAACAAAAGGGTGCAGGTGTGGAATAGGCCACTGTGACAAGGGAGCCCCGATAATTATTTTGCATCACAGAAACCACAGCAGGTAATATGGCAAATCAAAGTCCCAGGCGCTAGCAAGTGAAACCCATGCTGCCGTGAAAGGCCACATCATACCACGTTAACCTCTATAAACGAACTGCCATAACACTGTGATTTATTTTATATCAAGTCCAAGAATTAAAAAGACATTGATCAAAATGATCTCTTTTTCCCCCTTTTGTTATAAATAAAAACTAACAGATGGAACCCCTTTCTTTTTTAAAAAAATGCACCAAACATCACTTTAAGACCTTTGAAATTGCTAATGCCTTTCATCAAATACACTCCCTTTAAGATTTACACTTGCGCTCTGTTTTTGGATAGAATGCTACCATATTCCTTTAGTAAAACACAGCATTTGTATTTTTGAAACAACTTTAAAATTGCTTAACAATTATTCCTAACCTCACACATTTCCATATGATAGCACTTTGTTTCCTTTGTGTTCTTTGATTAGAAAACACCTAATGAAGGAAAATAACCAGGAATTCACTTTTAAATGATTTTATATTTCATTTGTCGCAATACTGTCTACATCAATATGAAAATCATGAGTGTGTGCACATGAAAAAAACACCGACTGTTTGTTTTGAATTTATTTTGAAATTCTAGCTTAAATGTGGATTTAGAGTCTCTTTGCAACAGCCCTCTGCAGTATCTTCTTTGTCCAGCCTGTTCAGACCCGGCTCCCCTTTCCCAACCACAGGGTCTGACCTACATGCCAGAAGCGAATGCATTTAAGTCTGTGTAAGCAATATTGAATTTTAGTGACACAGGAG
>NW_005366486.1:626749-629435 GCF_000412655.1 Myotis brandtii | reverse complement strand
GTGTGTGTGTGTGTGTGTGTGTGTGTGTTTCCCATCCACCTGCAATCATACATAGTATTTGGTTAGGCTAACAATGACTCAAGCCCTACAGAGTTCATTGCCATTAGAAGCAAAGAAAAACAACAACAAACCAGAGCATTGTGTGCTGAAGAAAGGGGATTTACTCGCAGTCCCTATTCTGTCCCCATCCCTCCCACCACTACACTGTGAAGAGGAATGAGAGGAAGTGGGGTCCAGAAAGCTCTTCCCAAATCATTCCTGCACAGCCTCCCTCAGCCTCACTCGACCCCCTTCAACTATACAGCTGTCCTCAGAATGTAAACAAGCACTGTGCCAGCCATTAAAAACAACAAAAAAACAAACCTTCCTTCGATCCCATACCTCTCTCCAGCTATCACCTTCATACTACACGTTTGTGAAAAACGGTTATGTATTTGAGGTCTCCACTTCCATTCCTGGTATTTTCTAGTCTAGCTTTCCACACCTGGGAGGCTCTGATGAGGCACCCAAAACCCCACTGGGTGGTGTCAGAGAAGGCCAGACAGGGAGCCAGGACTTTCATCCTCTTCAGGTGGTAATGAGCCCCCAGATTCCACAAAGTGAGTGGAGAGCACCTGAGAAGTCTAGCCCTCTACCTCTGCCCAGAAGTAATCAGCCCTCCCCCACCAGGCTCTCCCCATGCGGGTGATGTCAGAGGAGGCCTGATGGAGAGACGCATTTTTCACCATTGCTTAGTGGTAATGGGCCAAACACCCTTAGTGCCAGTGAAGGCGATGTGGGGAACGGTAACAAGGCACTCCTACATCGGGGCAGGCCTAGTGGAGACCTGGCACTCCCAGTAGCAATGAGAAGCGCCACCTCGGGTGTCAGTGGAGGCTGGTGGGGAGCGTGGGCTTCTTCCCTAACCTGGCGGCAGTGACAAGGCAGAGCCCCCGGCTTCTCCTGCGGGGCAGTGTCAATGGAAGCCTGGCAACGCAGGAGGTTCAAATAAGATCCAGAGTTTCACAACACATACCCGACTGTCATCGGAGAAAATTGCTCTTCATACAAAAAAAAAAACAAAAAAACAAAAAAACAAGAGCTGAAATGGAATGAAAAAGGCAATCAATAGATGCCAACTCCTAGAAGACAGCTTTTGAAAAAGAAGAATGATGCACACTTCCCCATTGCAAAACTTACCATACAATAGTACTAGTGTCACCTTATTACCTGCAGTAATTAAGACAGGACTCTACTGGCGCAAGGATAGACATCGAGGTCAATAGAAAAGAACTGAAAGTCCAGTAACAAACTTTCACATTCATGTCAACTGATTTTTTTAAAATATATTTTTTTATTGATTTCAGAGAGGAAGGAAGAGGGAGAGAGAGATAGAAACATCAATGATGAGAATCACTGATCGGCTGCCTCCTGCATGCCCCCTGCTGGGGATCAAGCCCGCAAACCAGGTATGTGCCCTTGGCCGGAAACGAACCTGGGACCCTTCAGTCCGTAGGCCGACGCTCTATCCACTGAGCCAAAGAGGTAGGGCCATGTCAACTGATTTTAACAAGGGCACCAAGACAACTCAATGGGGGGAAGAACAGTCCTTTCAATAAATGACGCCAGGAAAACTGGAGAGCCATGTGCAAAAGAATGAAGTTGGACCCCTTCCTCAAACAACACTAAAACTAATTCAAAGCTTTCTTAGATATAAAACCAAAATATATGAGAAAAGAAAAAATAGATAAATTGGAGTTCTTCAAAATTAAAAACTTACATGGAATGCCTAAATCACTTTAGGGTAAGTTGATATAATTATGGTATTGAGTCTTTCCCTCCAAGAATATAGATATATCTCCCCACTAATTTCGGTTTATCTGTATAATGTTTAATAATTTCTGTATCAATACAGTCCTAAAAAGGAATTCATGCTTTTAAAAAAACTATTTTAAGCACTATCTTTTTAAAGTATACTTTGTAAGATTTAATGACTGATATGTAGGCATTTTGTTGACTTTTGTATATTCATTTTATATCCAACAATCCTCTAAAAATTTATCTGAAGAGTCCCTTTGATTTTTCATTTAGACAATCCTTATTTTTAAATAATACAAACTGTGCATTTATTCCCAACGCTGTTATCATTTTCTTGTTTGGTCGCACTTGTTAGGACCAGACACACAGCAATGCACAGAAGCAGTGACAGGAGGAGTCCTGCTCTGGTTACAGATTTCAAAGGAATGCTTCTGACATGTCACCATTAAGCACAATGTTTACTGAAGATTATCAATAGACACGCTTTGTCAATAAGGAAATTCCCTTTTATTCTTGGCTGACAACAATTTTTAAAATTATCATAAACTGTTATTGACTTTCATCAAATGTTATTCTATATCTATTAAGATGGTGTTTTCTCTATTTGATCTATTCCTGGTGTCAATTATATTAATGCATTGTCTAATTTTAAGCAATCAGTGCATTCCTGAAATAAATACCATTTGAAAGAAGCCTCATAAAAGCGAGCTGGCACCTAGCACTCAGATCTTTGTGCATTACAAGGAACCAGTGCTCCTTGGAAAAATGGCTGTTTCTAAGACTGTAACAGGAAATACACAAATGAGCCTGAAGCATCATGTATGCCAGAAAATAAGAAAATACTGAGATAAAAAACAGAAAAGAAAGAAAGGGAAGAAAAGGAAGGGAG
>NW_005366486.1:607109-626641 GCF_000412655.1 Myotis brandtii | reverse complement strand
AAGGAAGGAAGGAAGGAAGGAAGGAAGGAAGGAAGGAAGGAAGGAAGGAAGGAAAAACAACACAATGGTAGGAGTATGTCAGAGGGATAAATTTGCCAACTAAAAGAACTCCTAATGGCCAAAACTGGAACAATTTGAGCAACACAATAAAGTAGTTTATATTGGTTTAAACTCCAAAGTAGAAAGTAAATAGCTATGCATGCATCATGATATAAATAACTGAACAAATAAATAGGGAAGAATATACAAATGTTCCATGCAGAAGAATTCAAAATAGTTTATGCAGACACTTCACCCTCAAGGAGGTGGAGCACAATGCTCTCCATCTCAAGTATGGGCTGTGCATAGTAACTTCGTCCAAAGAGGTCAGTAAGGAAGGAAAGAGGGGAGAGGAACGTCACAGTGGAAACCTGACAAACATTGCTTCAGCCAGGTGACCACGGCTCACCTAAACAGTGACAAGTCCGATTGATAATATGCAACCTTGATGTGATGTAATTAAAAAGGCATTTTAACTTGTGGTCTACTTTCCAAAAAATATATCCCAATCTAATCATGAGAAAAACATCAGACAAACCTCAATGAGACAAATCCCCCAAAATACCTAACCAGTTCTCAAAATGTTCAAGTTCGTCAAAAACAAGGGGAGTCTGAGCATCTGTCACAACCAAAAAGATCTTAAGGAGATATGACAGGTGAGTGTAATGTGTCCTGGATACAATCCTGAAATGGAAAAAAGGACATCAGGTGAAACTATAATGTATCATTATTGGTTCATTAGTTGTGATAAGTGTACGACGCAAATGCAAAATGTTAATAATTGGGGAATCTTGGTATCTTGGTATGTGGCATATGGGAAATCTCTGTACTATCTTTGCAATTCAGTACTATCTCTGTACTATCTCTGTGCTAACTTTTCTAAAATGTTGTTTATTTTAAAACAGTGAGTTGGGGATAGTTTTCTCATTGTCTTTTTCAGCACCAGTTTGTATAACTACTATCTCCACACTAAAGGTACGCTTGAACTCCGCTGCAAAATCATCAGAGCCTGCCAGCTTTTTAGGATGCATATTTTTAAAAAAATAGCATATAAAATTTTAAACATCTATAAAAGTAGAAAGAAAAGCACAATACACCCTCAACTTCTACAGTTATAAAATATGGCCTTTTTTTTCCCATCTAAACTCACCTACTTCCCTTTTCTAAAATTATTTTGAAGCAAACCCAGACATTACAGCATTTTGCTGGTAAATATTTCTGTATGCACACCTAAACAATATGGACTAAAAAAAAACAATCATAATACTAAGAATATAAATGAATTGAATATTAATGATAATTCTTAATATCATCAAATACCAAGTGCTCACATGTCTAATTGTCTTATGATTGTTATGTGTATGTGAATAAATTAGTATTGCTAAAATGTTTTCTAGTTTCTTTCTTCATTTTCAGCTTCATTGGCTTCTGTTTTGTTCCATTATTTCTTTCTCTTCTTTCTTTAGGTTTATTTTATTATTCCTTATTAGTGCTTGAGTTGGAGATTAATCAATTTAAATCTTTTCTTTTTCTATCTACTCCATGAATTTAAAGTGATACATTACACCATAAATATTAATTTGATATCTCATAAGTTTGTGTATATATAGTCTTTTCAGAGTCATTCAACTGAAATACTTTTAATTTCCCTTGTGTTTGTTTAAAATGAATTACTTAAAGTATTTTACTGAATTTTCAAAGTGATCCATTTTTTGGCTGTTACTGATTTCTGATATCACTGACTACAGGCAGGGATCATGAAAAGTATGACTTTGATGCATTTGTCTAATAAGTATTCTATGTTATAAATTTCATGGAGCAAAGACTCCATTTATTATTCTCTGCTGGATATGTTCTATAGATAAATGAGAAAAGCAAAATACAGGGACTATTTCCAAAATTTAATAAATATTCCAAAACCTGTCCTAAAGTTTGGTACCTACCATTCTAAACTCTTAGAAAGTCATGTCCACTTGGCTTTCTAACTTATTACGTTGGCTTTTGTAAGAAAGAAAAAAACACTCCTGGCTCTTTTTCCAAATATATATTGTGGGTACATTTTAGCCATTGTAAACACTGAGAATGATGCTTCTCTCTTTGGATGAGACTTTAATCGGAGCTGCCTTGACTGTTTCTAACACTAGTAAATTAACAAAAAGAGACAAGTGCAAACTTTCCATGCTGATAAAAATCACAGTTTTTTCCAAAATCAGTTCCATTTTTATACACTAATAGTAACAAACTAGCAGAAAGAAATATTAAGAATACAATTGCATTTACAATTACATCAAAAAATAAAATAGCTACGAATAAATTTGACCACAGGGGTGAAAGAACTGCACACTGAAAAGCATAACACCTGGTGAAAGAAATTGAAGAAGACACAAAGAAATGGAAAGGTGTTCCATGCTCATGGATTGAAAGAATGAACATTGTGAAAATGCCCATACTATACAAAGCAACCTACAAATTCAAGGCAATCCCTATCAACATTCCAATGGCATTTTCCACAAAAATAGAACAAACAATTCTAAAATTTGTATGGAATCACACACACACAAAAGCCCAGAATAGCCAAAGTAATCTTGAGAAACAGAACAAAAATGGAGGCATCACACTTCCTGATTTCAAACTATTTTACAAAGCTACAAGTAATCAAAACAATTGTATTGGCATAGAACATAGATCAATGGAATGGAATAATGAATCTGGAATTAAACCCACATATATGTGGCAGATTAATTTATGACAAAGGAGCTAGTAATATACAATGAGGAAAGGGTAGTCTCTTCAATAAATGGTGTTGGTAAAACCGGACAGCCATAAGCAAAAGAAATGAAACTAGATCACTATTTACACCATACACAATATTTAGTGCAAAATGAATAAAGACTTGAATGTAAAATCTGAAACCATAAAACTCCTGGAAGAAATCATCAGTAGCTCTTTCACATCAGTCTTGGTGATGATTTTTTGGATCTGACACTAAAAGCAAAGGCAACAAAAGCAAAAATAAACAAGAGTGACAACATCAAACTATAAAGCTTCTGTGCAGCAACGGAAACCATGAACAAAATGAAAAGGCAACCTACCAAATACAAGGAAATAACTGCCAGTCACTTATATAATAAGGGGTCAGTATCCAAATATATAAGAATTCGTACAACTCAAAAGCAAAAAAATAAACAACTCAATTTTAAAAATGGGCAGAGGATCTGTATAGACATTTTTTCCAAAGAAGGCATACAGATGGCCAACAAGTCCATGAAAAGGTGTTCACATCACGAATCATGAGGGAAATGCACATCAAAACCACAATGAGATAGCACCTCTCACCTGGCAGAGTGGCTGTCATCAAAACACAAGTAAGAAGTGCTGGCAAGGACATGGAGGAAATGCAACCCTTGTGCACTGCTGAGAGGAATGTAAATTGGTGCAGCCACTATGGAAAATAGTATGGAGTCCCCTCCCCCCAAAGAATACTAGTAGACCTACCATATGATCCAGCAGTCCCACATCTGGGTATGTACACAAAGTTGATAAAATCACTGTGTTCAAAAGATGTCTGCACCCCCATGTTCACTGCAGCATTGTTTACAATTGTCAAGGCATGAAAACAATCTAAGTAAGCTGCCAATGGATGAATAAACAAACTAGCCATACATATTATACATAAAAAATTATATATAATATGTGTGTGTATACACAAACAACAGAATATTATTCAGCCATAAAAAGTAGGAAATCCTTTTGTTTGCAATAACATGGATGGATCTTGAGAGTGTTACGCTAAGTGAAATTAATCAAACAGAAAAAGACAAATTCTGTATGATCTCACTTATATGTAGTATCTTAAAAAAATGAACTCAAAGATATAGAGAACAGATTGATGGTGTCAAAGGTGGGAGAGGGTCAAAAAGTGCAAATTTTCAGATATAAAATAAACAACTCCTGAGTGCATAATGTATAGCATGGTGACTGTACTTAGTAATAGTGTTTTGCATATTTGAAAGTAGTTGACAAGTTTCTTGTCATGAGAGCTAAAGAGTTCTTATCACAAGAAAAAAAAAGTGTAACTGTGTGAGGTGATAGATGGTAACCAGACTTATCGGGGTGATTACCTCAAATCCTTATATTATGTTCCCCAAACAAATATGTCAACTATACCTCAATTTTTTCAAAAGCTTAATTCACCTTTCCCTAGCCTAACCTCCGCCCTGGACTACTAGCAGTTAGAAAGTAAGCTGTAGCACACACTGAGCTAGTGTGAACACCCATTTTCTAATTCTACCAAAACCCAAGTCTGACCCTAAGAAAGCTAGGAGAATTGGCATGTTTAGGGACCGTAGCTTCATGCCCCTCTTACTCCTCGGTTTTCAAACTCTGACTTTCTCTCTCTTGGCTGCCTTCTGTCTGTCAGAGGCCAGACCCTACCTCTGTCTAAACAGCTGTTCAGCAATGGCAAGGAGAAGGGCACACTAGGCAAAGTCCTGACAGTTCGCCAAGGCAACGTCCCCTGGGTTTTGTGCAATGTTCCTGTTTTTACCTGTCTCTTAAGTGAAAAGAAATTATTTCTTCTTCTTAAATAACAAGTATTTGACACTGTGACTTTTGCTTTTTACAAGTTACTCAAAGGAAAAATATGCTCACATGCTGTTGAGGTCAGAGTACAAGCAGGTTAAAAGTAAGACTAGGTGGAAACCTCTCAGACACTATGAGATGTTAGAGGAGATCCCGGCTGTTAAACCGAGATCCCCTGGAAACCAGGAACAGATGCAGGCCCAGGAGTGAAGTTTCTTCAAAGTGGTTCTGTCCACGTTAGTATCAGCTAACCCAGCCAACTCCAGGACTAGTGCCAGGCTGACTGTCCGCACCGTGGCACTGAAGGAGCAAGACCTGGGGAGGGCTACTGATACTGCAAAGTCTGCCTCATTCTCTAACAAGGAAGGTCCAGACGCTCCGATCTCCCTACATCCTCAAACTCTTCTTTCTCTCAAATTCCTTATCCAACTGTCAATATCTTAGTCTTTGATCATTACTCCTTGGATGTGCATTGTGCCAAATAAACAAAAAGGGGGCGTGCCTATGAATTTAGTGGTAGGACAGTAGGGTAACAGGAGGCCAGTGTCTGAATTTGTGGATGCAAGGAAGAGGGCATCTTCTAACCAGGTAAGCAGGGACCCTGTGTCTCCTTAGTGCCTTTAGATGTGTAATGAAGAAATTGTATCTTCATTTTTCCCAAATAGAAATTAATCACTGGGATGATAAGAAACCATAGAATGTTGATATATTGCATAATTATAGCCCAAGCATTTTAATAAAATTGCGATTGGTAGGATATTAGTGCTCTTTAGATACAAATATCTCTTCAATCAAAAACAAAGATGAACTAACAGTGGGAGAAGTAATGTTCTTCTAAAATAAAAAAATAAACATAAGAAAACAGCAATTCTATTTAAGCCATTGTTTATATAACGTGAAATACTCTCTCTGAGATATTTTATTGTATCATAAGTACATATAAAATACTTTTGCTCTTTAATAAATACAAATATATATTATTAACTCTTACTTCTATTCAATAAGTAAAATTGTCTTTACTAGTTTGCAGAAAAAAAATATGATCAGAAGAGCTCTGGATGGTATGTTCAGTGTTTGAGTATTGGCCTGAGTACCAAAGGGTTGTGAATTTGATTCTCAGTCAAGGTCATATACCTGGTTTGCTGATTTGATCCCTAGCATGCAGGAGGAAGCCAGTTTCCCAGTTTCTCTCTCTCTCTCTCTCTCTCTCTCTCTCTCTCTCTCTCTCTCTCCATAAAAGTTAATGGAAGAGTATGGTCAGTCCAGTAATTGATCCATATTGACACAGGTATTTGGACTATGATAAAGGTTAAATGATTCAATACATGATGCAAAATGACTATTGGCTTGCAAAAACATTATTTTTATCCTTACCTCACACCAATTTAACTCTACCCAGAATTTTCAAAGATTTACATGCAGAGAATAAAAACTATATATATATATATTTTAGAAGATAATGAGAATGAATATCTTTATAACTCGTGGGTGGAATGGACCTTTCCACATACAAAAATATTTAAAATGACATTGGAGTCTGAAGGACAGAAGAGATCTTGTAGTAAACCGAGCCTGTGAGAGGAAGCACAAGCTGAAACACAATTTCCCAGAATTAAGAGAAATATAATCTTATAGCCTTTTGTGAAAAATAATGAAAGAAGTATGCAAACAATGTTTGTAGTTATTTCATGGAACAGAGTTAAGAGCAAAGGAAGCAAATATGAAACATCTAATATTGAAAGAAAGCCTTCCCAAAGACTTGAGTTAACAGAACAATAGAGCATGCAGAATCCATACAAACCAATAAAATACCATGTCCAAGGTCATACAACTAACAGCTGGTAGAGCTAGACTTTGAATCCAGACCTATCTCATCCTCAAGCTCATATTCTTCCTCCCACACATGTGTCAACTAGTCATCAGAAGGGAACCTCTCTGCAGGCAGTGCAGTACCCTGGAGTGAATCCAGATCAGAAAAGGAACATTATTGGAAAACCTGGTGAAATTCTAAGAAAGCCTGGAGTTTAGTTAATACTAATATGGCAATGTTAATCTCTTAGTTTTGATAATTATATTATAGTTATGTTCAGATGTTAACACTACAAAACTGGTTAAACGGTTTGCAGGTGTGCAACTTTACTATAAGTCTGAAATCATTCCCAAATAAAAAGCATGTTAAAAAATAAAACAACTATCAAAAGAATGGTGCCTTGGGTACTATTCCTAAAACATATAAGAGATTTATTGCATTAAGTCAAATTGTAATAAAGGCATGCTTTGCATTAAAGACTTTATTTATAACAGGTTCATTGATTATTACAGGTTTAATGATTTTAAAAATAACAACCTGCCTCAATTATATAGCTTTTTTGAAAATATTTCTTAAATAACTTTGCATACCATTTTGTGTGTGTGTGTGTGTGTGTGTGTGTGTGTGTGTGTTTGTGTGTGTGTGTATCAAAACATAGAATGCTATGCCTAATAATCTTTTAAAACAAGAGGTGATCTGGTTGTGATGAACTCTTTTCCATTTCTGCTACAGGCATGACAAAAGTCCTGGGCTTGGAACAGCAAGAATTAAATTTGGAGGATTAATAGAACTGCCTGATTTAAGGAGCTGTCAGATGAAAGAACCAGGACTTCAGAAATAAATGAATCCTAGGAGCAGAAAAGCTCAAGCATATAATTAAGTAGAAAACTCAGGGGGGTTTGACTAGGTAAGGAAAGAGGAAAAAATATTGAAAAACAAACAAAATAAAGGACATTAAAGAAAATCAGGGCTTATGGTGTCTCTATGGAATGGAAGTGTGATAAATTATGAAAGGGGGAAATAACAGTAATATGAACAGTGGTAAATCCAATCATATCACTGCCTCACTCAAAGGCTTCCAAAGGCTCCAGGCACCCAGAGCAGGAACCAGGGAACCCCGGGGGACCTCGGTGACTTACCCTCTGCCCCATCACTTCTCTGACATCATCTTCTACTGTTTGCCCTCTCCCCCACTCCCCTCCAGCAGCCTTTGCACTTGCTCATCTCTGCCTGGAATGCTCATCCTGGGAGGGGGTGCATGGTGAACTCCTGCACCCACTTTGATTTTTGCTCAAATATTAGCTTTTCAGTGACTTACTACTGAAATTAACACAGCTAGGCCCTAAAATCCCCATGTCCCCTACCTTGATTTTATTTTCTCATGGCTGGTCCCACCATCCAACACTCTAATTACATGGGATATCTGTTTCCACAACTTCTAGAATGTAAACTCTCAGACTTTTGCCTGTTTTTTGTTTGTTTTGTTTTGTTTTGTTTTCACCACTGTTTCCCCAGTGCCTAGAATGTTACTGGACACATAGTGGATGCTAAATCAATCAATGCATAAATGTGATTCTTTCATTACCGTCATTAAATAAAGAGTAATAAAACATCGGAAACTTTTCCAATGCTATTTTATAGCAATTGAAGTCATCTTTTTGCCTGTGTTTTCTGGGTATTTTCTGCGCTGAACAATTACATCTATAATGTTTTAAAAGAGGGTTTTGTTTTGTAAAAGATAAGAGAGTTATCTGTCTGTGATGATTTCATCTCAGGCCCATTCACTGTCAGAGTCAGAAAGATATACTCTTCAGAGGCCTGTTCTTTTTATGAGCTTAAATATTATTTAGTTATTATCAGAAAGGGCTCACAATCATACAATCTTTCTATGAAAAAATGTCCAGTAGCATGATCCACGAAGCTGATGGGATCATGGATCATACAATTCCAACCTCCTAGTTTTAAAAATGAAGCAACTGAGACCTGAGACAGCCTTCCTCACTGTCAGTGCACAGTGAAGGAGTAGGAATAAGTCCTGAACAAGAGTGAAATACTGAGGAATGGCCTGGCCTTAAAAGTTTTGTAATGCAGGAAAACACCACATTGAAGATTTTCAGTTTACCATTAGACTAAACCTTCATTTTCTCCAACTTATTTCCAATTCATCACTCAAAAATGCTTGTGAGCAGTTGCTTCGTATTATTTGAACATTCAAGGTCCTCTTTGCATTAAGATCAGGAGCAGAGCAAACCACGTGATCCCGTGAGTATTTTAGCTGCTCCAGGCCAAGGCACCTTCCAGGGCCCACTCAACCTGCAGCCCTTGCTGCAGCCCTTTGCTATCCCTCTTCAGAGAGGAGTGAGGCCAGCATATTTTTAAAATCTTACTCTTTTCAGTGGCTTGATTATCAATTAACTCTCATGAAATCAAATGGAAGCAGCTTTCAGGATCTAAAAATGCATCACTTCCCTTTTTCAAAAAAAAAAAGCGAATTCTTTTGCTGAGAAATTGTACATGTCCTATTGTATTGTCATAAGTGGGGGAAAACCTGGCATGAAATGTTCCCCCCTCAGAGGTAACAGCAGCAGTTAATCCACATCTGCACATGGGTCACCAGACAGCTATCTCTGATGTAAGAGTAGTATACAGGCAGATACTTTGGCAAAGACCATCCATAAAATGAAGTTGAAATGGACCAAAACAACCATACCGACTTTTAGTACAATTCAGACCGCAGTTTTCTAAATGACACATGCTGAAAAGGACAGGGAGAGATGCCCTTAGAACAGTTAGAAGAAAATAATATAAAATGCCATTAGCGAACATCTAAATGTTCCTTAGGGTGGTCTGTATTTGAGGTCTGAAGAACTGAGATGCTTGAGTCATGCTGAACTCTCCTTATCTGAAAACCTAAGATTGCTCATTTATGGACATCCTGCTCACAGCTGGAAGCCTGGGCATTCAGTAGATCAAGAAAATGAAGACTTATTACCATTTGAACATCCTCTTAGAAGCCCAAATAGTTATTTTTTTTTTCATAATCTCCCTCTCTCTCTCTCTCTCTCTCTCTCTCTCTCTCTCTCTCTCTCTCTTCCCTCTCTGTAAATGGCAGAGCTGTCTAGGCTACACTATAAACACGTTATGTACAAATACAGCATTGTTTGCAGCAAGCAAATACTTTCCTTAGCTATCCTTCATGAGACAAAACACCTTTCAAACCAGGGACCTTTGGAAGGGGGTGCAGGATCCGGTTGGAGACCTTTGGAAGGGGGTGCAGGATTGGGGTGGAGACCTTTGGAAGGGGGTGCAGGATCGGGGCGGAGACCTTTGGAAGGGGGTGCAGGATCAGGGCGGAGACCTTTGGAAGGGGGTGCAGGATCAGGGCAGAGACCTTTGGAAGGGGGTGCAGGATCAGGGCGGAGACCTTTGGAAGGGGGTGCAGGATCAGGGCGGAGACCTTTGGAAGGGGGTGCAGGATCAGGGCGGAGACCTTTGGAAAGGGGTGCAGGATAAGGGCAGACCAGGCAGGACTTACCATGGCCCCCTCACTTCTCCTTTCGGCAACTTCTCGCTGCAGTCGGGCCACCGCCAGCTTCTCCCTGGAGAGACAGAAGGGCAGGATTACTTGACCATTCTTCTGGGGTGAGAGGTGCACTGGCATGGCTCAGAAACATTCTTTTGAGGTCTCAGAGGAACTCCTTCCTTGGTTTAGCTCACTTCCTCCACTAAACTTTCTATAAATATTTAAAGTGAATGGTCATTAGTGCATTGTTTTCATTGAGTGTCATGAAAGAGATTTTTTTTTTGCCTTGGATTTAAAAATAGCCAAAGAAATGTTGAATAAAACTTTAAGTTAATTAACTTACAACATTTATAAATAAATTTTCTGTGTCCTTTCTGTACCAACTTTGCTCATATATATTTTAAATTATTTTTATATCTGTTGCTTTTATTGATACTGAATTTTAAAAAAGCAAACAAAACATAACTGTATCATTCTTGAAATAATAAGAGAAAATCATTTGCAGACTTGCTACATATTAGGCACCATGTGAAAACTTTTACCTGATCTTATATGAGCCTGATAATAGTAGGTTTTATTATCCCCACTTTATAGATGTAGAAACAGGGGCTCAGAGAAGCTAAGTAACAAGCCAAGACCCCAGCTGGTATGTACTATATTAGGATCAAAATTAGGTTTTCCTTACTTCAAAGGCTAAATAAAATTTTTACATATCATTTTTCAGGAGCCAGGAAAAATTCTGCATATAGTTTTTCAAGATCTAGGAAATATGTAGAATGAAAAATCAGATTATTTATTTTAGTATTCTTTATTTTACAATGGGGTTCTTTTAGTATCTTTTATAATTGTAATTCTGATTTCACTTCCAAAAAAGCTAATATTCCAAGGGATTTTAAGAATACTTTAAAAAAGATAGGTATCTGCATTTTGGACAGCTTTTCAATTATTCTTTAAAAAGTTGATATAAAAAAAAGTTGATAGATGAAAAAAAGGGTGAGTGAGCTCTTCCAGTAATCCTCAGATCTTAATTTTCGCAAGGGGGTGCAGGATCAGGGCAGAGAGCTTTGGAAGGGGGTGCAGGATCAGGGCAGAGAGCTTGGGAAGGGGATGCAGGATCAGGGCAGAGAGCTTTGGAAGGGGGTGCAGGATCAGGGCAGAGAGCTTTGGAAGGGGGTGCAGGATCAGGGCAGAGAGCTTTGGAAGGGGGTGCAGGATCAGGACCAGAAACCTTTGGAAGGGGGTGCAGGATCAGGGCAGAGAGCTTGGGAAAGGGGTGCTGAAATGTTTCTACTTGTCACTTAAATGTTTCTACTTCTATGAAGATGTTAAACTACTAGTATTTGAATGATATTACATCTCTCAGCTTTCCCTCTACCCAGGATCAGCTACCTGCAATAAGGAAGCAACTCAATTCTCAGATAGTGAGAGGGTTTCTCCCCTCCTAACTGGGCCTTTGAAATGCCTATGACTGCCAGAAAGGCATGTGCTGGGTTTCGGCCAACATGGCAGTGCGGGTCCTCAAGTCCTCCCACAACCACATCAAATTACAACTAACCTACAGAACAACCATCATTCAGAACCTTCTGAAATCTAGCTGAACGGAAGTCTTACAACTAAGGATATAAAGAAGCCACATCGAGATTGGAAAGAGGGGTACAGAGGTGGAACAGGCTGGTCCCACACCCATGTGTAAAATATACATCTGCAGAGGTCCCTCTTGAGGATCAAGGGGACCCAGCCCCACATCAACCCCCCAGCCCTAGCATTCCAGAGCCAGGAAGAGAAGGCCCAATAACTTGTGACTGTAAAAACCAGTGGGGATTGTGGCTAAGTGAGACAGAGGCTGCCGGAGTCCCAGGAAGTTCCTCTTAAAGGGCCCATTTCATGGACTTACTTGTATTCACTCACTCTGAAGCACTGAGGCAGCAGCTTGAAAGGCATTAGGGTCATACAGGGATGAACTAAATTATCTGGCATCAGGATGAGAGCTGGGTAGTGGCAGCTTTCTTCCAGACGTAAGTGCTGGCAGAGGCTATTGTTCCTTTGCTGAGCCCTCCCCCAACAGAGTGGGCGGGCACTATTTCTGAGTCTCCATCAACCAGGCTACCACTGGTGATTGCCTGAGACCCTGTGTCACCCACCTTACAGGTCCACCCAAGCTGTTTCCAGTGGCTTTTTAATACCAATGGCCTGTCTTGGCTCATGCTTCAGACTTTCCTAAAATTTCTCAAACAAGCAGCATTTGGCCTCAACATGCTTTGTACCTCTTGCTAAGTGACCCTAGGCCTGGCACTAGCAGCAGCCAGCTTTGGTTCTTCAGCCAGCTTGGCCTTTCCTAGACCAGCACAAGTAGCAGCCATATGCAGATCACTTTGCAGCTCAGGCCAGGTAGTACCAGGTAGGACACAGGTAATGGCTGACCTTAGCCTGCACCTCCTGGGAGGCCCTGGAGCCACCTACACAAGTGACACACTTAAGGGGAAAACAGAGAAGGAACCAGAGCCCCACTGAGGTAAGTTCTGTTTCTTGGAATGAGCCTGGCACAGCTAATTCTCAACAGCGGTTTCAGCCAGTTTTTACAGCCAATTGTCTGGGGGTAAATCCCTCCCATTGATGAGCCAATGGCAATCAAAGCTTAACTATAACAGAAGGTGTATACAGATTACATGGGGTTACACCTGGAGTGCCCAGCTCTAGTGATGGGGAGTCTGTGCCACTGGACCCTACAGACACCTACTACATAAGGACACTCTACCAAGCCCAGGAGACATAGCAACTTTGCCTAATACATAGAAACAAAAACAGGGAGGCTGCCAAAATGAGGAGACAAAGAAACATATCCCAAATGAAAAAACAGAACAAAACTCTAGAAAAATAACTAAACAAAATGGAAACCAAAAATCTACTAGATGCAGAGTTCAAAACGCTAGTTCAAAATACTTAATAGTAGATGAAATTAATGAGAACTTCAACAAAGAGACAGGAAACATAAAAATGTAACTAGAAAACATATAAAAAGGTCAGAAAAGAAGAATACATTAACTGAAATGAAGGCTACATTACAGGATATCAATAGTCAAGTAGATGAAGCAGAAGATCATATCAGAGAATTGGAATATAAGGAAGCAGAAAACACTAATCAGAACAGGAAAAAAAAGAATCCAAAATAATGAGGATAGTTTAAGAATCGTTTGGGACAACTTTAAGCATACCAACATTTGCATCATGGGGATGGCAGAAGGAGGAGAGAGGGAGCAAGGAAATGATAACATATGTGAAAAAATAATGACAGAAAACTTCCTCAACCTGGTGAAGGAAATAGACATACAAGTCCAGGAAGCAAAGAGAGTTCAAAACAAGAGGAACCCAAAGAAGCCCACACAAAGATACATCATAATTAAAATGTCAAAGTTTAAAGACAAAGAAAGGATCTTAAAAGCAGGAAGAGAAAAGCCATTAGTTACCTACAAGAGAGCACCTATAAGATTGTCAGCTGATTTCTCAACAGAAACTTTTCAGGCCAGAAGGGATTGGCATGAAATATTCAAAGTGATGAAAAGCAAGGACCTGCAACCAAGATTACTTCACCCAGCAAATATATCATTTAGAATCAAAGGACAGATAAAAACTTTCCACCAATCAGAAAGATTATATGCACCTATAGTCATAGCAATGCAATTTACAATAGCTAAGATTTAGAAACAGACCAATTACCCATCAGTAGATAAGTGGATAAAAAAGCTGTGGTACATTTACATGGAATACTATACAGCAGTAAAAAAGGCTATCTTACCCTTTGAGACAACATGGATGAATCTGAAGAGTATTATACTAAGTGAAACAAGCCAGTAAGAGAAAGAAAAATATCACATGATGCCACTCATATGTGGAATCTAATGAACAAAATAAACTGATGAACAAAATAGATACAGAGACATAGAAGCATGAAACAGTCTGTCCAATCTCACAGGGAAGGTGGAGGTGGGTAGGTGGATGGGAAAAGATCAACCAAAGAACCTGTATGCATATATGCATAACCCATGGACACAGACAATAGTGTGGTAAAGGCATGGGGTAGAGGGAGGGGGCAGGCTAGAAGTGGTCAATGAAGAAACAAAGGGAACATCTGTAATCCTATCTAATAAAGAGGGAATATGCTAATTGACCCTCAAGCCATTGTAAAGATGGCAGCGCCAACAGCCAATAAGGAGGGGATATGCTAATTGACTGACCTGCCCTCAAAGATGGTGACACCCACAGCCAATAAGGAGGTAATATGCTAATTGACTGCCACGCCCTCAATGATGGTGATGCCAAGAGCCAATAAGGAGGGAATATGCTAATTGACTGCCATGCCCTCAAAGATGGTGGTGCACACAGCCACAAGATGGTGGTGCCCAGTACCCTCAGCCCCGCTGGGATGGCAGGCACACATCAAGGCCAGGCCTGCCCCCAGGCAGGCCCGGCCGCTCCACACTCCTGCCTCTAGAGTCCCCCAATCCCCTCAGCCCCTCAGCTGCCCAGAGCTGGCCTGAGGTGCAGGCAAGCCTTGGATGGTGGCTGCCCAGCCGCCCAGGGCCGCCCAACGGTCAGGTAACCAGGGCTGGCCGAGGCTTGCGCTGCCGGCAGTGGCAGCAGCAGAGGTGTGATGGGGCATTGCCTTCCCCTGATCACCAGGTCACCTCCCGCCCCTGAGGGCTCCTGGACTGTGAGAGGGAGCAGGTCAGGCTGAGGGACCCCCCCTCCAGTGCATGAATTTTCATGCACCAGGCCTCTAGTACTTTCACTAACTAAAAAGAAAAATAAGGCAGAGACTCTAACAGACATTTGTACACCAATGTACATAGTTGTATTACTCACAATTGTCCAAAGTTGGAAACAACCCAAATGTCCATGATAAATAAACAAAGTGTAATAGAAATAAAAATAAAAAAAAGAGTTTTCTAGACAAGAAGAAGCTACAGGAGTCCATTGGCATCAAACCAGTATTACATGAAATGGATCTTCTTTAAGATGAGAGGGGAGTGGGGAATGGGTGAAAAAGGTGAAAGGATTAATAAGTATAAATTAGAAGTTATAGAGTAGTGATGGGGTTGTAAAGTACAGCATAGGGAATATAGTCAATAATATTGAAATATGTATGGTGTCAGATGGGTACAGATTTATTGGGGTGATAACTTAGTAAGTTATATAATGTCTAATCACTGGGTTGTACACCTGAAACTAATATAATATTGTATATCAACTACAATCGAAAAATTTAAAAAATACTGAAGGTCAAAAAAAAAGGCATATGCTCTAATTTGGTTGAAGTTGAATAGCTTTTTAGTAGGAATAGTTCTGTTTGAATCACCATAGATTAGAAGAGGAAAACAAGACCCAGGAGACTGTTGAGGTAGACAGTTTTGGAAGCCCAGGGCAGGAGTCCCATGAGAGGGAGCAACACAGCAGACAGAAAGAAGCCATAGAAAGAAGATGGATGCCCTAACTGGTTTGGCTCAGTGGATAGAGCCTCAGCCTGCAGACTGAAGGGTCCCAGGTTTGATTCCGGTCAAGGGCATGTACCTTGGTTGCGGGCACATCCCCATTGGTGGGTGTGCAAGAGGCAGCTGATTGATGTTTCTCTCTCATCGATGTTTCTAACACTCTATCCCTCTCCCTTCCTCTCTGTAAAAAATCAATAAAATATATTTTTTTAAAAAAAGAAAGAAGATGGAGTTATCACCTCTTCCTTTGATAAGAAAAGCAGAGAGTCTACTTTTCTTATCAAGTCCTTGGATCTCTGATCCAAGTCCTGATGAACAGAGCAAGGAATTAAAAGAGGAAAATATGACTGACTTCTTGTTTTTTTTTTGTTTTGTTTTGTTTTTGTTTTTGTTTTAATCCTCACCCAAGGATATTTTTCCATTGATTTTTAGAGAGTGGAAGAGGGAGGGAAAGACAGAGAGGAATATTGATGTGAGAGAAACATATCAAATGGTTGCCTCCTGCACGCGCCTTGACCAGGGCCCAGGCTGGGGAGGAGCCTGCAATTGAGGAACTTACATTGACTGGAATCTAACCCGGAACCCTTTGGTCTATAGGCTGATGCTCTATCCACTGAGCCAAACCAGCTAGGGCTGACTTCTTGTTTAATATGAAAATTAAACACACAGTAAATACTCTTAAGGGAAAACAAAAGGAAAGTAACATATCCTCTATACTATGACCCAGAAATTCTACTCTGATGTTTAAACCCAACAGAAATGCACATAGCAGACATGTGCTAGAATGTTCATAGAAGCACAGCTGTAGCAGTCTTAAACAGAAAATGCACATCCCTTCAACAATGGAACTTGGACATAGTCATACAATTGAATACCATAAGGTACACAGAAGGAATAATTTATACTTAATCATGACATATGCAATAACACAAACTACTGTTGAGTGAAAGAAGTAAATGGAGAACAGGTATAGATTTTATGATTCCTGCATATAAAGTTCAAAGACAGGCAAAACTCCTACCCAGGTCAATATGGCAAGAGGAAGAAATAAAAGACACAAATATAAAAAAAGAAAGAGATAAAGTCACCTCTATTCACAGATGACATAATTGTATATAAATCCTAAGGAATTTACAAAACAACTATACAACTAATAAGTGAATTTAGCAAAGTCACATAATACAAGCCAATATACAGAAATCAGTTGTGTTTTTATATACTAACATCAACTAATTTAAAAATTAAAATTTAAAAGTTTATTTATAATGGTATCACAAACAAAATACTTAGGAAATAAATTTAACTTTTGTTACACAGCTACACTAAAAACTAGAAAACACTGATTAGAACAATTAAAGGAATATACACACATACACACACACAAACGTACACACACACACACCATATTCATGGGTTAGAAGGTTTAATATTGTGTCAAATTTTGTATCAAATTAATCTATAAATTCTTTCTCACTGGGAAGTATACCTCCACCTCCCCCAAAAAATAAAGAGGAAGCCATGAGTAGCAGGTAACAGCTCTGTAGGAATCCAGCTATGATGCTGGACAAACAGCTACATAGGGATCTAGAGAACAAAGAGTCTCCAGTGGCTGATTCCCAGAAAAAAAAACAAAGCTGTTAAAAAATAAATTAACCTAAGTGTTTGTAAATATTGAGAGAACTTTTAGACTTTTAGTGGAAAGTCTTTTAAGAACCCGGGATTGGAATATGAAAATCTAAGCCAATGGCAATTAATGACCCTTGGAAAGAGTGAAGTTATTCCAGAAACACAATACTAGAATTTTATTAGAATCAGCTGTGAATACTACTTACTTAATTTTATTATTATAATTAGTTAATTTAACTAAGTTATAACAATGAAAACATTTGGAAGAAGGGGAAGTGTGAGAGATAGGTGGTATAGGAGCACTAAATCCTTATCTTCTATACTAGGGAGACAATTTAAAACGACGAAAAGTGATAAAATCTAAAAATAAAAATACAGATATATTTTGTAGATTTAAGGATGAAAAATACAGAAGATAGAGCTAAAACATGGAAAGTGGTTTGCAGGGCGAAGATATGGAGGTAGGGAGAGAGGGGTGGTGTACAACTTACAAATATTATGTACATTTATTACTTTGATTAAAAACTTTTCAGAAATGTGTATTTTTAAACTGACTGGATCACTTCCTTTTAGTTTTACTAAAATCATTATGAGAGAGAGAGAGAGAGAGAGAGAGAGAGAGAGAGAGAGAGAGAGAAAGAGAAAGAGAGACAGAGATTTTAATTTTACTAAAAACATTATAATACACAGACAGATATAGAGAGACAGAGCTAGAGATAGAGATGGAGATGAGAGATGGGGGTGGGGATGGGGATGGGGATGGGGATGGGGATGGGGATGGGGATGGCCATGAGAGAGGAAGAAAGAGCAACTTCATCAGATTATTTACAACCTGAAAACTCAGTACCAACTGATTCACCGCCATGGTCCTGAACAAATAACCCACCAAAAAGCTTTGGTAGGTGGAAGAAAAATAAGGACTAACAATAAGCATCGGGAGCCTTCACATAAGTATTTTAAAGTACATACTGTAAGCAATTAACATTGTACAGTGATATGTTAAATTTAAGATTTTTAGCTTTTGTATTTTTTTCATTAAAATATTACATATAAAAATTTAGAAATCACAAGTGCACAGCTTGATGAATAATCATGACATGAACATGCCCTAGTTGCCACCACCCAAGTAAACCACTAGCACAATACCAGAGCCCAGGAGCTCCTATGATGCCCATGATGACACTAAGGTTAGTATAGCAACATCTGACCTCATCTGCCCTGACTTCCTCTGTATAGTGAATACAGACCCCTTTAACTCTAGTCTAAACTATTTTCTCCTCAATTGTTTATTCAGTGATATGTTTGCCTCCAAATACGCCAATAAATTCCTCCTCAACAGGGTACCTTCTAGTTCTGGTGGCCACAAAAGCTTGTTTACATACATTTAAAATTATGAAAAGCACAGGCTCCACAGGCAATCAGGTAAATAGTAAGCCTCAACAATGTGAATTTCTGGGTAAGAATGTTGAATGGGGGATAATAGAATAGCAATAGTCAAATAATTGAGGAAGGACCCCTATGCACCCTGAAAAATTATTGAGGTCCCAAAGAGCTTAAGTTTATGTGGGTTGTATCTATTGACATTTACCACATGTAGATGAAAACAGATAGTTTTAAAAAAATTATTAATTCATTAAAAATAAAAATAACAAACTCATGTTCACACAAGTAAAACATTTTAATGAAAAAATAAGCCTATATTCCAAAATAAAAATAAATGTCATGAGAAGAATGGAACTGCTTTAAAATTTTGCACATATTCTTGAAGTCTGGCCTAAAAGAAGACAGTGGGATTCTCACGCCTGCTTCTTCATTCAACCTACTGTGATAGCACCCCATGGAGTCTGCAGGAAACTCCACTGAATTCCCATGTAAGAATGTGAGTGGGAAAGGCAAATAACACCTTATTGTGATTACAAAAGTAAATCTGAAGTCGCAGGTTCCTTGAAAGGCTTTTGGGAGTACCAAAGACCCCAGGACCACACTCCACACTCTCAGAACTCTGCACAGAAAATACAGAACTAGAAATGGAGGAATGTTTTGAAAATTTTCCTGGCATCATCATTCATCATTCCTGTTGGCTGAATCTACAGAGAAAGATTACACACACACACACACACACACTGAGCGTCCAGATTATTATGACCACGTGACGTTTGTAGGCAAATTAGCTATAATTTCGCGCTGAAGTTGCTAGAGGGCCAGACCATTATAAAGACGGAAGCAGGTTGTTTACCACGACAGTAGAAGTGATTTTTTTCTGAAGCTATGGGTAAACAACGCGATTTAACAGCCTTGGAAAGTGGGATGATTATTGGCGCTCGGAGCCATGGAGCGAGTATCAGCAAAACAGCCGAAGGCCTGTTCGAACACCTTTGCTGTCTGCAGTTACCAAGATAAAACGTCTCCAATTCGCACAGGAACACAAGGAGTGGACAGTCGAGCATTGGAAAAAAGTCATGTGGTC
>NW_005366486.1:557795-606890 GCF_000412655.1 Myotis brandtii | reverse complement strand
CCATGCCACGGTGCTTGTATTGTGCAGGAGTGGTTTCAAGAACATGAGGGAGATTTTACCTTGCTTAGGTGGCCCCCACAATCACCAGATCTCAATCCAATTGAGCATTTGTGGGACGAAGTTAAAAGAGCCATCAGGCAGCTGGTTCCACAACCATCAAATCTCACAGAACTGGACAGTGCTATTCATCAGGCATGGTGTCAGATTCCTCACATCACCTTTCAACATCTCGTGGAGTCAATGCCAAGAAGAATTGCTGCAGTATTGAAGGCAAAAGGTGGCCCAACGAAGTACTGACAGGGTGGTAATAATAATCTGGCCACTCAGTATATATATGCTAATGGCACGATAACTTTTTACAAGAGCAGTTTAGCATAAAGAATACTTTCTAGAAACACCGAGAATCTAACCATAGCACGATCATCCTTCAACACGATGAGTCCTAATGCAGTTTAAAGGTTAGAAACATCGCTATTTTATCTTTAAAAGAAATTGCCTTTGTAACACTATTTAGCAATTATCACATGGTGCAAGTGCTTGTCAAATCTCATTCAAGAAAACTGCAATGGTTTTAGCCATTACATAGTTTTCAAGAGGAAAAAATATGAATAAATCATAAAATTTTGTGATCAGCACACACATTATGTTTTTGGCATTCAATAAAGAAAGTGTGAATAAGCCAACATAAAAGGGCCATCTCTAAAGCAGCAGCATGTCAGCCATTTGATTTGGAGGAACAGAGAGTAAAATGTGAAGAAACTAGAAACATCAACTGTAGCGATGAGCTGACCTACCACTGCGTGAACAGAGATGTGCCCGATTTCAAATAGCCATGTGGAAGTGTGTGATGTGAACACGGAGAATCTCTGAGTAGTCTGGATCACAGGAAAGACAATCCCTAATCCTAGCTCTGCAAACTAGTCCTCCTCATTTACAAGATGGGAAATTGCTGAAGGCTAGCTATGTGATTCAAAGTAGTTAGGTGGTAAAGGAGCACAATTCCTAAAAACAGCAAATATAAGCAAGCATCTCTTTAATTGTTTTAAATAATTTATTCAGGAAATATAATGCATATAATGCCATGGAGCAAAGACCTCCTAAGGGTTACAAGTAACAGCCCAGGGTCGGGGGCAAGAGCTGTGCCAACTAAATCCCACTACAGCAAGGGCGCCCCAATTTTGAGCTACTTCATGCGCTAAGCTTCTAAAATAGTTCCCCTGAAAAGAGGGTTGCAAAGGCTAAAAAAAAAAATGATTCTTTTTTTTTTGAGGTTCAATTTTTCAAATCCTTGGGATTCTATGTGTGTATATTTTATGTTAGGACTTTTTGTCAGTGGAATTGTATTTTTATTTGGTATGAAAGAAGAGTTATTATTATCTATTAACATTAAGGAAGTGATAGAGTTGTTGATACAATTCTCAGGATTTCTAGGTGTTAACATTTCTGGGCTCAAATAATCAAGTTAAAGTATTAAAAATAAATGGATCTGTCTATTTTTTTTTTACAGTAATCTCATTTGCCTGTGGTTTACCAGTTCCTTAGCAAACTATATCTTCAAACCCCCATGGTTCCAATATATGTGTGAAACCAACTGGGACCAGCATCTTTTTCATGCAAATTCAGGGTTCTTAAAAACAGCTTTGTGTAAAATATAAAGAATCCTTGACTTGCATGCTACCCAAGGAAAATTGAACACACTCACACTCTTGCTCCTATTTGAAGGCCTGAGCTCATCTGCTAGAAACTGACAACTGTGCCTTTGCAATGCATCACTGTTTTGTTTTGATTTGTAGCAGAGCCAGTAGCTCATTATGAAGGGGATACTGACTTCATGACTGCAAAACAAATGCCCAGGGATATTTCATTGAGAGCTGTGGACGCTTATCGCAGAATAGGAATAAAAGAAGGATAAAAACAATATACACACAGCGAAACAAAAGAGACAGTACTTACTTCTCTGTCAGTTAAAATCAAAGTTTTCTCTCCAAGAAAAATGAAACAGAGCTATTTTATTTTAGTTTAGTTTAGTTTATACCCAAATCGCGAATTAGTCCCGAGTTTCTAAAGTCCTACAATATAAAGACCCAAACACTCTCAACTAAAGATGATAACAACACAATGATTGATGAGAACCCTGGATCTTCAGGATATCGCTGATGCATCTTCAAGTTAAGCCTATGGTAAGGCTGTCCTCAGTGAAGCCAACGGGACGTTGACATTTGTAAACTCAGAAAAGACCCAAAACGTCTGCACATTTAGAAAAACGTTCCCCAAGAGGAAGCAGCCTGTGAAGGGGGAATAATTCGGTGTGGGATGTGTGGGACCTCCACGGAGGGGCATGCAGAACCATCTGTTGCATGAGTGTGGAAGGCAGGCCCGCCTGGAGACAAACCAGTGTTCTGTTGCCACCAAGGAAGCCAGCATGTGCCCTGAATGGGTGAGAATAAAACCACTGCGTGGCCCTGCTCCCCACCAGGCAGATGGTTCCCCTGAGGATGCCCTGAAGCAAGAGCAGCACCAGCACCCGGTGAGCGTGGAGAATTACCCCTATGCTTTCTCAGTCCCACTGCCCCAAACTACTCCACACTAACAGGGCATCGGAAAGGTGCAGCTCTAAAGGCACATCAAGCAAGTTGTCATTATAACAAATACTCTGTGGGAGCTGATGACACTGCCAGCTAATCTGTGCAGTCTCTACTTCACTTTTCTAAAAAATAAAGTTTAACATGCTCATATATGTATTTTCTAAAAATGCCCTGGGCTCGTATAAACCCAGTCAGTGTCCTTTACTGTAATAAAGACATGTGCCATTAAAGAATCCTATAATCACCCCCAAACTGTGACTTCATATTAGATCTGGTTGTTAGGTTAAACTCCTATATTCTAAAGTACTTAAAACTCTACTTTAATTATTTATAATATTCTGCTAACTGTGACTATAACATCCAATGATGATGAAAACTTTAATTCACTCAGCAAATACTTAATATGAACTTACTCTAGGTCTGGCCCAGTCTAGGCACTGGGATATAGAGATGAATAAAATGTTTTCAAACTCTAAGAGCTCAGGGTCTCATAGACAGAGAGCACACCCAAGCAAGCCAGCGTCCCAAGATGCAGTCAGCACAGCAACACAGTGCTGGCTGTGCAAAGCCACACTGAAAGCTGTGTCCAAAAATGAATACCATGTAATAACTTCATCAAAAAATAAAATTTAACCTTTTTTTCAATGGGAAGGTGCATTCTGCTATTTCTAAGAAAATTATTTTTAAAATGTCATGCTTTTTAGCAAAAGGTCATACAGGAAATAGGTCTGTCTCCACAAATATTTTAATTGTAAAGAATAGCTGTTGCAAGGACTTGTATGCATGCATATAAGCATAACAAATGGACACAGACAGTAGGGGGGTGAGGGCACGGACGGAGGGGTGGAAGGCAATGGGGAGATAAGGACACATATGTAATACTTGAATCAATAAAGAAAACAAATAATACCTTCATTTAAAAAAAATATCTGTTGCATGTTTTGCTTGTGTTCTTTCCGTCTTTTGAATGTGACAGGATTGACTTCATTCCCACTGTAGCTCCTGCACCTTTGGCTCATGATATTTTCCAGGCCCCTTCCTTTACAGATACCCTACCGACTCCTTCAGCCTTTGCCATTGCAAGGCAACATGTCACAACTTGAAAATATAGCAAGTATTTATTAGTAAATAAATATAGAAAAATTAGTAAATAAATAAGAAAATATAGTAAGTATTTATTGAATACTTACTATGTCAAGCACCGTTCTAAATACTTTACAGGAAATATTTAAACCTCAAACAATCCTATGAGTAGGATACATATTGTAATCAACTCCATGACAGAAGCTCTTTACACTCTAAAAACATCATTGAGGACTCCAACACATTTTTGTTTATGTGGGTGATATCCACTGATGTTTACTATATTCAGCATTAAAATGGAGAGTTTAAAATATACCTTATTATATGTGAAGTAAAAATAATAATTCCATTACAGGTTAATATAAACTATATGTAATTATGAAATATGTGTAAGATAGATTTCAAAACTAAAATTAGCACACACAAAGAAAGTGGCATAGTTTTATACTTTTGCAAATGCCTGCAATGTCTGGCTAACAAAAACAACATCTGGATTCTCATATCGGCTTCTGTATTTAGTACACTGCAATGTCCCATGTTGAGTAGCCTCTGGCCAACCTCGTATGCCCAGTAGAAAATGAGAGCAAAAAAAAGCAAATAATATCTTAGTATTCTTATAAAAATAGTTTTGACCTATAGATCTCTGAAAATCTCACAGATCTCCTGGCTCAGAGTGTAATCACTGTTGAGTGCAGTTCCCCCCACCTACTGGGGAAACTGAGGCTCAAGTAGGCTGGAAAACCTGTCTATCATGCCATGGCTCTTAAGTTTAGATACAACGATACATTTTTTTTTCAATTTGTAAAAGAGCAATAAATATACATTTAGTTAAAATCTCCTCTGTTAGAACGTGTGCCTCTGCATTTACCATCACCTGTTACCATTGCCTCTACTGTAAGAAAAGAAATCACAAATAATGCAAGAAATGACTGTGTCTCCAAGAATAAAACACACTCTTGGCCACTTGAATGCCCATCAATAGGAAAACCATTGATATAACTGTTCACAGTGAATTCCCAGTACTATAGCCTGCACTGCTGACAGAGTAGGAGAAAAACACTAATGAAACTCCCACTATAAACCTATGATCCAGCATGGGCTTTGTTTCAATTAACACCCCTCCATATTTCTTCCCTACAAAGATCCCACCAAACACCCACGAGGGAATTAGATAGATGATTACTCTCATTTATTCTTTGGGGCAGAGAGTCACACTCTAAAATCTTGGGGGAAAGTTCCCATAAATCATTAGCCTTCCCCATTTCTGAGCGGGCCCAAGAATAAGCCCAAGAATAAGCGTGTGGAGACCTGGTGTGCTTGTGAGGAGAGCAGGCCTGCTCCCCCGGAGGCTGAGCACCATTCTCTGCCCACAGAGGCAGCCTGGGGAGGCGCCCACCACAGAGGCAGGACAATGCCGAGTGCCAGGTGTGCCTGTGAAGGGGGCAGATGGGGAGACCGGTGGCAGCAGGCCTTGAGTAATGGTTAAACTAATTAGCCTTCCCAAAGCAGATTATTTAATTACTCAGCCACTCAGATATTCAGGACGAGAGGGCATTTTATCGAAACTTTTAGGGCTACAACCCAGATGAAAGGAACTTCTTCACACACTTTTTCCAATACATAATGTCAGTGTTGGCCCTCAAACTTCCAAACACCCTAAGTTGCCATTTTATTACATACTTGAGGGAATCTCTTTACATCTACAATGCATACAAGTCAGTAAGTTGAAATTGGTGACCTTTACATGACTTTGTGTGGCAATAAGTAGGAGGTAACGGGACTCAAAAGCGCCACCACGCACTCCCCACTGAGTTTTGGAAAGGGGGAGTTGCATAACATTGTGCTGTGTTGATTAACAAGCTCTCTCCTCACTCACACACACAAAAAGACTGGAGATTTTTTAAAATAGAATTTGATGTGTTGGGATACAGAGGTCATTAGTAATAACCAACTCATACCCTCATTTTAGTTGCCTGCTTTCCTGAAGGTTTTTTATCCACATGTTTGTGCTTATTGAGCTTTCTGCAGCTTTCTATTATTGTTTCTAATTTTCTACATTTCTAGAGTATTTTCTCCAAGTTCTCTAAATTTTATGCCATGTAAGTATGCTCAAAATTGTTCTACACTGAACACATTCTTCCACTCTCAAAATTGGAGTCTCACTTGCACCTACATTTTCATTTAGTGATTCATTGATTCATCAGTACAGTCACTTGTGCCACCCTCTATATCGTGGTTGCCTATTTCTCTCCACTACTGAGCTATCAGACCTAGAGGGCTGGGTCTTTAAGGTCTCTGTGTGTCCAGGGTACAAACGCATGCTCAATGAATGAAAGATCATGCTTCAGGGCAAAGACATTCTCACTGACTTGAGGCAAGATCACAGGCTGCCTTCACCTATACTCAGCATCAGAGGTCTGTCCCATGGCCCAGAGTTTAACAAATGTGCCAAGAAAACCACACAAGCTACCTGCAATCTCTACTCCTACTGTCACGCATGTAGCATTCTGAACATTTCAGATGTACATGCTAGTAAATAAATGGACCAATGAAGAAATGGACTTGTCATTCTTGGTTTCCTCCTTTTTTATTTCTGCTTGGAACTTAGATTTCACTACATGCTTTCATCACAACATTTCTGATAAATGCAGGGTCTACTGATTTACTTAACACCATATAGAATTAAAGCAACCCATTTTCTCCTTCTCTCTTTGTCTCGGGCACAATGAAATCCATAAACTCTCATACCTAGTATGTTTCTGAAGTACATATCAGAGCAAAAAACTCCTCAGAATTTAGTATATAAATTTCTATTCTTAAATCTTGCAATAACTTCTTCCTTGAGCCCTGGCCAGTTTGACTCAGTGGATAGAGCATCAGCCTGCGAACCAAAAGGTCCCAGGTTCGATTCCAGTCAAGGGCACATGCCCAGGTTGTGGGCTCGATCCCCAGTGGGGAACTTGCAGGAGGCAGTCAATCCATGATTCTCTCTCATCATAGATCTTTCTATCTCTTTCTCTCTTTCTTCCTTCCTCTCAGAAATCAATAAAAATATAAAAATATTTTTTTAAAAAAACTTCTTCCTTGAGTGTAAAGTCAGTTCAAAGACTTCAAAAAAAGATTCCCTTGAGATACACTTTTCATGAATCATTGAAGAACCACTTAATTTATTAAACTTAATTTTCACTTGAAAAAAAAATAAATTGCTGAATGGCTCTTTATGTTCCCCTGTTTTCTAAAAAATGGTTTTTACATGCACTGCCCCCATACTTATGCCCTTGATATGAAAATTTCTCTAAAAAGACCCATCTAGGTCTACCTTATTTCTGGCAATTAAGAAAAAATTTGAAAACAACATAATTTTATTAATAACATATTATTTTCTTCCATCAGTTCTGATAACATTCAAAAGTAATGGGCTATATGTAAATCACATGAAAGGGGCTTCTTAAGAAAACACATGGTAACCATCTTCTGAGGAGCATTACATACCTGTGGGTGTGGGTGACAATAGCCCTTATGTGACAATTAATTTAGTTTCCATGGCTTTCAGTTATCAATGACCCTAAAATCTCATTCTGTCTCTATTTTCATGAAGGCCCCAAGACAGTTTCTGTGAGTTGATTTAAGCCATCTGTCTCGGCTCAGGAAAATAAGGCTTGTGAGTTCCTAAAGGAAGAAGTCGGAGAGGTAATCAAGGAAGCACAGTCTATGCTATAAAAGCTCCTTCCTTCATCTGTGGAATCAGACACACACAGCAGGTAAATTCTGCTCAGTAAACTGGTGGCTTTTAGGATAGATTGGCAATGCTATGAATTCATTCCACAAATATACTGCCACAATGTTGGAGGCACTTTGATAGGTTCTATGGAAAATACAATGATGACTAAGGCTAATCCCTCTAGTCACAGAGCACTCTGTCTCAGAAAACAAATAATGTGTCTATATTCAGTGTAAAGGGTTGGATTGTGTACCGCTGATATTCATGTTGAAGTCCTAACCCCAGAATCTCAGAATGTGATCTTATTTAGATTTAGGATCTTTACAGACATTATGAGTTAAAATGGGGTCATCCATCAGGACTGGAAACCTTAGAAAAAGGGGGCCATGAGGATAAATACACCAACGGAGACACCATGTGAAGAGGAAGGCAGAGGTTAA
This sequence comes from Myotis brandtii, assembly GCF_000412655.1. Classification (NCBI taxonomy): domain Eukaryota; kingdom Metazoa; phylum Chordata; class Mammalia; order Chiroptera; family Vespertilionidae; genus Myotis; species Myotis brandtii. The sequence continues at coordinate 599,061 of NW_005366486.1, read as the reverse complement.
GGAAATGGTTCTATAAGCCAAGGGCACTGAAGACTGGCAGCAAAGCACCAGCAGCTGGGACAGAGGCATGGAACAGACACACCCTCACTGCCCTCAGCAGGAAGCAACCTTCCAACACGCTGATCTTTGACATCTAGCCTCCAGAACTGTGAGGCAGTCAATCTCTGCTTAAGCTACCCAGTTTGTGGTACTTTGTTAATGCAACCTTAGCAAATACATTCAGATATACTAATATTTTAATATACTAAAGTCTGTCAACTACATATGTTTGAATATAATCCATCTACACTAATAAAAGACAAACATGCAAATTGTCTGTAACTTCACTACACCTTAAGCCACGCCCACCAGCCAATCAGAGCAACTATATGCAAATTAATCCAACCAAGATGGTGGCCGGCAGCCACAGAGCTGGAGCAAGCAGGAGGCTTGGTTGCCCCAGTGATGGAGGAAGCCAAGCTTCCCGCCTGCCGCGGCCAGCTCTGAGCTCCACTCAAGGCAACAAAGTTTCAATTATAGAAGATAAATAAACCCCAGAATTTAAAAAAAATGAAAAAAAGGAGAGGCTGGGAGCTTCCGTCGCTGTGGGGCTTGGTCAGCCTGAAAATGGCCCTCAGCCCCTCACCCAGACTGGTCAGGCACCCCAGTGGGGACCCCCACCTTAAGGGGGTGTGGCCAGCCTGAAAACAGCCATCAGCCCCTCACCCAGGCTGGCCAGGCACCCCAGTGGGGACCCCCACCCTCAAGGTGGTGTGGCCAGCTGCAAACAGCCATCAGCCCCTCACCCAGGCTGGCCAGGCACCCAAGCAGGACCCCTACCCTGATCCAGGACACCCTTCAGGGCAAACCAGCCAGCCCCCACCTGTGCACCAGGCCTCTACCTATATAATAAAAGGGTAATATGCAAACTGACCCTAACAGCAGAACCACTGGGAATGACTAGTCAATATGACACACACTGACCACCAGGGGGCAGATGCTCAATGCAGGAGCTGTCCCCTGGTGGTCAGTGCGCTCTCACAGGGGGAGCTCTGCTCAGCCACAAGCCAGGCTGATGGCTGCCAGCACAGCGGTGGTGATGGGAGCTTCTCCTGCCTCCTCAGCAGCGCTAAGGATGTCCGACTGCAGCTTAGGTCTGCTCCCTGCTGGTAAGTGGACATCCCCCGAGGGCTGCCGGTCTGCCAGAGAGATGTCTGACTGCCAGCTTGGGCCCGATCCCCCAGGGAGCGGGCCTAAGCCAGCAGGTGGATATCCTCTGAGGGGTCCCAGACTGTAAGAGGGCATAGGCCGGGCTGAGGGACCCCCCCCCGCCCCGAGTGCACAAATTTTTGTGCACTGGGCCTCTAGTTTTTACATAAAAATATACACACATTAAGGGAAAATATAACGGTGCCCTAAGCAGAGTGTAATATATTTTCAGCAGGAGTGTTTACTTCTCAAGGAAGTCTTTATAGAAGAAATTGCAGTCACATTTCACACAAGGTAAGAACCATAAAAAGTCAGAAGCCAAACACAGGAATTTATGCCTATAGAGCTATAAACTATTTATTGCCATGCTATTTTTTTAATCTAAGGAACTCACATCTTTTGCATGCCATTTCTCAAGAGAACTCAAGAAGAATATCTGAATGATTCAATGGTACACTCCTATCTAACCTCCACAGGTACCATTATCTTAGCAAGAAAAGGACATTTTTAGTATGTTCATATTCATCTTTGTATTCTTCCTACGAAGTCTACTGTGATGTTAAGTGTAAGAGAAGGTGCTGCCTTAATGCTCTAGTACAAGAATATTGACTTCAAATACACTTCCTGTGGCCGCCACCCTCCTGACAGGGACATGCAGTCACTTGCACATGATAAGGAGTTAGGAGACTGTGGTACCGGAACTCGTCTGTCTACAGACAGGACCCATAATCAGGCCCTCTTTAACTCAGGTCTCTACGCAGCTGAACTACTATCAAGCCTTATAAGCACTACACATTTTCTGATGTTGTTGTTGTTAATCCTTGCCCAAAGGTACTTTTTCCATTGATTTTTGGAGAGTGTGGAAGGTACAGAGCAGGAGAGAGAGAAAAAGAGGAAGAAGGGTGGGAGAGAGAGAGAGAGAGGGAGAGAGAGAAAGAGAGAGAGAGAGATTGGTTGCCTTCTGCACACACCCCAACTGAGGCCTGGGATTGAACCTGCAACCCAGGTATAGGCCCTTAACTGGGAATCAAACCCCTGGCCTGCCGATGCTATGGTGCCGGCCGGCCGATGCTATGACCACTGAGAAACACTGGCCAGGGCTAAATGTTCTGCTTTTTTTAAAAAATATATTTTTATTGATTTCAGAGAGGAAGGGAGAAGGATAGATAGAAACATCAATGATGAGAGAGAGTCATTGATTGGCTGCCTCTTGCATGCCCCCTACTGGGGATTGAGCCCACAACCCAGGCATGTGCCCTTGGCCAGAACCTGAGATCCTTCAGTCCGCAGACTGACGCTCTATCCACTGAGCCAAACCAGCTAGGGCTGTTCTGCTTTTTATAAACCATGCAACTTGATAACTTTCCCCATAGCATTTGGTAAGAGTAATTTTTGATGCTTTGATCATGTGTCAATTCACTCTGATGAATCCATTATCTATAGAACCAAACTCTCCTACTTTTCTTTCAGAATTATTTTCACTATTGAGCTTTGTGACCTTTCTAACCTTTCCATATGAATTGTGGGCATTTAGTTTCTCCTGGTTATAAGTAACAGAAACAAACTCCAGGTAAAATAAGAAAGGTGGGGAATTTTATTAAATGGTTTTTGATATTTCAGGAGCAATGGAACCACTAGGTCTTAGGAAGGACAGGAACCAGGGCACCTCCCGGGCCTCTGTAACAAAAATTTACAGACCTTTTCACTAGGTGTTCTCATGATACCCTCTCTGGCTCAGGTCTGGGGACTCCTGGTGTTCATTCCCCATCAGTTTCACAGTTTCAATCCCATGGAATAAGATTTTGATTGGCAGAGCTAAGGTAGCGCACACACTCTGGCTTGCTCAGCTTTGGCCTGGGGGTCAGGGTCAGGTAGCACAGTCTCAGATGATCTCCTCCCTGCTGTGGGCTAGGGCCCATCCTCAGAGAAGTAAACAGTTGTTAGAGTCTAACGTGTGGGTTGAGCATTTGCATTTCATATATCTTGCTCTTTCTTTGGAAAACGCATTCTGTTTATTTTCCAACTAATCTTTACTTGGACCTGATATACAACCAGATCTTTTTTTTTTGAACTCAATAATTTTTGCATTCATCTTTATTGGGCTAACTCCATTTGAGATTTCTTGTCAAAACACTTGGCTAGAATTGAGCCAATATCTTGCTTTCTTCATATTTTCTTGACCCCTCCACAATCATTGTGACTTAAAAATTTATATGGAGCACATTCCTCATTTCTTCCTTCTAGAATACATAACTAGCCTGCAGTCAATATATTGCTTTCTGTATATTGTCTTATTGTTTCCACTGTCAGCATGACTTAATTTATATTGGACATACTCCTAGAAATCATATCAACTATGAAACGCTGTGTACATGCTCACACAATATGCATGATATTGTACCAGAGTGCACTCTCAGGAGACACAAACAAATCAGGAACTATATTCCTCCCTGACTCCCTGTCAGTCAAACCATTACCAGCAAGACTCCTCAAAACACCAACAATAAGGTTTCAAAAGACATGAGCATTTTTAAAGGAATGCCAATTCATAAAATCTAGAGAATAAAAGAAACTCATACTTCCCTATATTCGTTGTAAACAATCTAACTGTGGCAAAATATATATAATATTCAATTCGTTTCTGAGCTGACCAACAACTAAAAAGCAACAAAAAAAGTCAATGATACAGAATGTTAGTGGGAAAAGAGAAGACACTGATAAGAAAGCAGAGCCTAATGTCTATGAGATGAGAAATGAATAAGAACTAACCTGTGAAATCATTTGTTACACCAGGTAAGACCCTCATAGGAAGGAAAAATATTCTCAGGTTATGACCATTTACAATAGTCTCCACAGAGGTAAAACTGATTTAGAAAACAGGAAAGCAAATAGTATGCAAACAAAAGCAGCTTTTTAAAAGAATAATAACAGCTCACAACCTGGAAGAAAAATTAATTATGTCAAAATAGGTCACTGTAAACTTTCTGTTTATATATAAATAAACCTAAGCATTTATAATCATCATCTGTTTTATTGACACAGTGAGAGAGAAAAAACAAACAAACAAACAAAAAAAAAACACAAAGGAATCCTTTGTATCTTAGAGGAGAGAAGGGAAAGGCCAGCAGTGAGTGGCTCAGAGACAATAAAAAAGCCACTTTCTGAAAGATGGCAGACACCGCCATCCCTGCTGGCAGGTGATTGTGGAAGTGGGAAGCAGTAGCCTTTGGACAAATTTTAGTTACATTTAAGATAGAGGAGAGTAAGAGTATTAATAACAAAGCTAAATATTCATATAGTGGTTATATTCCAAGTACTTTACAGCATCCAAATCCTGAGGTAGGCGCTATTATTATTATCCCTATTTTACAGATAATTAAAATAAGGCACAGAGAGATGATGTTTCTCCCACAAGGTCTTGGAGCTAATAAGCTAAAAAAAAATGACTAAGGAGCTAATAAGCTCCAAAGTCCCCATTCTTAACCTTAATGCTATATTACCCAAGAGATTCTAGCTGGAGTTGTAATTTTTACATAGCACGTAATTGTTCAGAAATATGGGCGCTAAAAGTTCGATATGAATTTATTAAGAAGCTCTCAAAACCCACTTAAATTCCCCTTGGGAGTCACATAGCTGGAAAGGCAGAATAGAGTGATGGTTAACAAAATAGACTCGGGAGCCAGACTATATGGGTTCAAATCCTAGCTCTTGCAGTTACCACCTCATTGGCCTAGGGCAGTGATGGCGAACCTTTTGAGCTCAGTGTGTCAGCATTTTGAAAAACCCTAACTTAACTCTGGTGCCGTGTCACATATAGAAATTTTTTGATATTTGCAACCATAGTAAAACAAAGACTTATATTTTTGATATTTATTTTATATATTTAAATGCCATTTAACAAAGAAAAATCAACCAAAAAAATGAGTTCGCGTGTCACCTCTGACACGCGTGTCATAGGTTCGCCATCGCTGGCCTAGAGGAAGGTCACTTACTCTCTCCGTTAGAGTGTGTAATTGCTTACAGATATGCACTGCCCCTCTGTGTGTGTGTGTGGTGGGGGGGGTGGATTTTACTTCCCCACTCCACTGATTCCTGGCTTCGCATAGGACTTGCTTTGGCTAATGAAATGGGTAACTTCTAGGTAAAAACTTGACGAATCAGGACAAGGTTTGCCACTTCCTCTTCTTGGAGCAGAGCAGCAGACCCACCTCCAATATCTAGTGGAGTAAGAAATACACCCTTGTTGTTATAACTCACCAGGACTCAGGGGCTGCTTGTTAAAGGCATAACAGCCTTTGTGACTCAGTATCCTATCTGCTTCTAAGGTTGTTGTAGGAATTAAATGAGTGTTTTTTTAAAAAAAACCATGTAGAATGGTGGATGGCACATAATAAGCTCTATAGTAGTGTTTAATTCTTAGTTATTTTTATCTATAGATGGCAGAAGGTAAGTATTAGTGAGCCAGATACTCACCTGAAAAAAATGCAAATAGAGAAAAGCCTGCTAGAGAATAGATTCCAAATACTAAGCAAGCCAAATGCTTTTCCGGGTTCTCAAACCCTTTCCCTCGGTTCTAATGTGAAACTGATTGCCCTTTGGGCTTTCTACAAATTTTGCCTCTTCTGTGCTCCCCATCGACCAATAATTTGTTGACAATTCAGGGGTTTAACATTGTTGACCAGAGGCTTCCGACAGTTTTCCGTCCATAAAATGTAGTCAGTTATCAGCCAGGATGGTACCTACTCCTCCCCCACTTCTCTCGGCTATCCTTTTGGAAACAGCTGAACACCAGCTTTCCCATCTGGGGAACACAATTTTAGTGAGATAATAATAGTTGCTGTCTCTTTGCTTCTAAGGGTGAAGAATTAGGTAACTTTGGCAAGTTCCTTTGCTCCATGAGATTTGAGCAGTTTCAATTTGTTCATGTGCAAAATGTGATGGGAAAGCTCTTGCTAATGAATGTTCTGCACAACTTGCTCTCAGGGGTGCTGCTGATGACCACTCCAGATGCTGACATAAGCAGATGCTGGGACCTCTTATGTACACAAAAAGGTACATGGGCTCCCTCTAACCCATCTCAGAAACCACAAGTTACTAAAGTGGGGGCCAGAAGTGAACTTTGACAACACCACCCCCATTTTAGAGATGAGGAAATGGAGGGTGAAAGAGGCTGACTATCTCAAGGACAAAAATAAGTCAGTTGAGGAGCAAAACCCAATAGAACAGAGTCATTATCCTTGGGAGCCAAACTGGCGCCATTTCCAGGGTTGATTGTGTTTAAAAGAAAAACACGTGGACACATGAGTACATTTGGATAGGCTGAAGAACATGTTAAAAACCCAACCATCAATTCATCCACTCCATGTTACTGAACATCTTTCTCAGTTTGAATCTGACCTATTCACAAAAGCCAAAGAGAAAGAAACAACACCAGAGCCCCATTTTTCTAGGTTCATATGTGAAGCAGTTGTTAGGAATAACTCAAAATTAGGCCTCAACTAAAATAAGACATAAAACAGAAACAAAGTTATTCATTACATAAGAAAGCATTATTTGCCAGTTACATACAATGTAAATAACTCTCCAGCTATTTTCTCTTGAATAGTGATGAGAATGGCCATCATATCCAATAAAAAAACTGAAATAAGCAACATATAGGATCAATTTTCAGAAAATAAAAAATACTAAAGGTAGCTATAATGCTTTTTGCTGTTGTTAATGGCAAATATAACCAAAGTTGTTTGCAGCACTTATTACTTTAATGTGTTCTAGATTGGCTTCCCTAAAAGAAATGTACTGGAGATTAGTAAATTTCACACAAAAACAAACAAAATGTGTGAATTGCTAAGGGGTTTGTTCCCTTTCCTTTTATTCTAGCTATTTTCCCAAGCCCAGAAGAAAGACATTCCTTAAAGCTTTGTGTGGCTTTTAGCAAAATCATCTCCTCTATAACTAAACAGGTAAAGAAAGGATGTGCTGTTTTAGTAGATAATGATAAAACTGCGATTTGTCGCTGAAAACATTCCTGATCACAAAAGCTTTGTGTTTTTTTCTTTGCTCCTTGGCTAAGTTCTCATGTCTAAAAGACAAAAGAGAAAACAAAACAAAGGAAAAAAATGGATTCTGTAGGCACCACATACAAGAAAGGTATAATTGTTGAAAGTTACAATAAAAATAGATTGTCATGGACGGGGATTCCATTAAAGCAGGACAATATATCTGCTTTGGAGAAAGGCTCAATCCATTTTTTAAAAATGTACTGATAGACAAAGTCCAGAGCTGAAACACATTTGTAAGATCAAGGGCAAAATAGCTAACAATAGTCCTGGTTAGTCCAAAAGAAAAGCAAACCCAGCAACACACTCTCTTGCGCATGGAGAATGTCTCTAGTACAGTACAATGAGCCTGTTGTATGTGACACCTTGATAAATTAAAGAAAGAGAAACACTGTCACAAAAAGAAAAGGAAGAGAGGAAGGAAATTCACAAACAGTGCTCACAAAATATGGATAAGAAAGTTTTAAAAGAATACACGCATTGATTAAAGGCAAGCAAGAAAAACAAGATAGCAGCTCTATCTAGCTAACCCCCTACTGCACATGCCTATTGTATTGTTTCCTTTGGCACTGACTGCAGGAGAGCTTCATCCTATGTTTAATAATACTAGTATTTATAAAATAGAAGAAAAACATCCTGATAAGAGTATACCTCAATAGGAAAAACTCTCCTTCTATATAATCTGATTGTAGAGATGAAAAAGAAGTGCTTTTTTCAAAGTAATAACAATTACAAAGCAACCAGTGAACAAGATAAGCACTTGCAGAAAGAGCCGCACTGAACCTATTCACCGGACCAGCTTCTCTGTTATGTGGGTCCAAGAATGGATAACTGCCGCTCCCTGGGAAAAGCTGCAGCGCTGTGACAATCAGCCAGTGCCAGTGTGTGGCTGGGGGAAGGAACACATTGCAGAAAAGAAGAAAGTTTAGAGAGAAACAGAGAAAAGGCTGACAATACAATTCTCTGTAATTCGTCATTCAACATTACATTCATTGACCTATTACATATAAGTCAATACGGAAGACACGGGGTTTTGCAAAGTACACACATGCACAGTGGAACTGCCCTGCAAAAGCCATAATTTATAAAATACTACTTTGGTCCATTATCTAATCAATGTCCATTTTTTGCAAGTAGAATGTTCAGACCTATCAGTTAATTCCATATTCTGGCCAGCATTCCCATATTAATATTATTTTGCTACTATTGTACATTAAATTATATTGACATAAAAAATCAAAATAGAGTGAATATTTTCACAAGTCCAATTTTATAAACACTCAATTGAATATGAACATTTCCTATTCATCACTTTATATCATGTGCACACAGAACTACATTTAAATGCCAATAATTTTACACACTACGTGCAATCTGATCAGGTGTTTCAAAGACTATGTTGGTAATTGGTCAGAGTTGGGAAAGAGTAAAATGATTCATAATACAAATAGCTAGTACTTACTGAGTCATTAATATGTGGCAGTTATTGGATGTATTATCTTTCTAACAAAACTCTCCTTTTTATAGACCAAACCTTCCAAATGAATAACTTATACTTTAAACCACTGCACTATACTCCTTCTAACCACTTAGAACAAAGGAGATTTCTGTGGAACATAGTTAGTTTTTAGCTTTCAGTGGAATTTTACTCTGCTTTTGAAATATGATCAAACTGAGGATGATTTAAGCATCCCCAGCAGGATCTGCAGCAAAAAGGCCAGCCAGCGAGGCATGCACAGAGCATGCCCAGGGATGGCAGATACTCAGGACCACTCCTCAGAGTTCACCGTAGGGCACTGAGCTCAGAGAAGCGCACTCTGATGGTGTGAGAAAGGCTGGATTTGCAGAAGTCCAGAATATCATGAAAGGCAGGGTCCTGCTATGGGGATTTCAAGGCTGGTGGTTAGCTGAGGTTTAAAGTTCAAGGATAGAACTCCAATTTCTGCAAGGTGTGATGGCAATGAGATAAGACCCTTAGATAAACTGAAGTGCATGCAATGATTTCAAGGCATTCACACAGGATGGAGCAAAGCAGCATCAAGAACAATTTGAATACACATCTAGGTGCTTTTAACTTCTCAATAACTTAGTCATTAAGCAAAATCTATTTGTTCCCAATTCTGTTCATACTATAGAACCATTAGTTTTCTGGACTCTGATAGGTCTGTTTTGAAAAGTGGCAGGTCCAGCTCTCTGTAGCACGGGTCCTCCAGGAGGAATAAGCTAGCTTTAGGAACATTAATTTGCATTCTTTAACACACTGCTCACCTCCGGCTAAGTCTGTCCTGAGCATACAAAGGTGTATATTACAGACAAAAGGCATGTGTGAGGTAAACTTCATTCAGGTGTGAGTTGCAGCACTGTTTACCATGAGTTCAAGGTTAACAGATCAACAGTGTATATTAAATAAGGTGTCTTTAAACAGAAACACACACAGAACACACGGTTATATATCGATCACTTGAGGAAAAGGTTATCAGCAGAGGCTCACAGGAATCTGTGCATTTCTCCCAGGAGGAATAGCTCAGTATTCACTAATTCGGTATTTGCAACAGCTTGATAGAACGTAACTACCATGAATTATGACAATCAACAGTACGTGCCCCACCAGTTGTTTCTAGGTTTCAGAGAATGTAGGTTAATAATCTGGTCAAGTGACCAGCACAAGTAGGCACTCAAGGAATCTGACCTATCTAAAACCAGTGTCCTCTCAGGTGTCTGCAAACAGCACAATTTCAGATATCAACCTTAGATTTACCATATTTCATAGAAGAGGATACAAAAATTATGAGGATACATTTAAAGGTATCACTAAAGTCAATATATTAGATGTGAGAAATATTGACATTTATAATTAATCAAAAGGCATCTGAGTTCCAGGTCAGGCTAACATGATCAAAAAATAGGCTATCAACTCTGCTAATTAGAAAATCACAGTCTTTTATGCATAAACCCTCAAACAAATCCAACTGAAATGGCGATTCAAACTTGAGCATGTCAATGACATGTCTATTACCACGATAAGTTTTAATTACAGCCCTAGCCGGTTTGGCGCAGTAGATAGAGTGTCAGCCTGCTGACTGAAGGGTCCCAGGTCTGATTCTGGCCAAGGGCACATGCCTGGGTTGTGGGCTCGTAGGGGGTGTGTAGGAGGCAGCCGATCAGTTATTCTCTCTCATCATTAATGTTTCAATCTCTCCCTTCCTCTCTGAAATTAATATATATATATAAAGTTTTAATTACAAAATTATCCTATTAATAACAAACACAGGGTGCAATGTAAAGCACATAGTAAGAGCAGAACCTCACCAACAAGAATGCTCCTATTTACTTTAGGAAACATCAGTGCATTGCTTAGAAAAAAAAAAGCTTTACTTTGATTAATTATGACAAACTAATGACACATTCTGATGTTCCTAAGCAGCACTCTATCGTGTGTGGAAAAGGGTAACAACATAAATCTTTCTTGGTAGAGATAAGACCACTTCAATTCAGATTTCACTAACTCAGAATAAAGAGCCTAGGCAGGGATTTTTATAAAAATACTAGAGGCCTAGTGCACGAAATTCATACAGTCGGAGCGGGGGGAGGGGTTCCTCAGCCGGGATTGTGAGAGGGTGCAGGCCAGGCCCAGGGACCCCACTGTTGCATATCAGGGCTGGGGAGGGATGCAGGAGGTTGGCCAGCCGGGGAGGAACCACAGGAGGGCTCCAGGGCGTGTCTGGCCTGTCTCCCTTAGTCTCAATAGGCAGGACCCCAGCAGCAAGCTAACCTACCAGTTGGAGCATCTGCCCCCTGGTGGTCAGTGCACGTCATAGCAACTGGTCGACTGGTTGAATATCTGCCCCCTTGGTGGTCACTGCACATCATAGCGAGTGGTTGAGTGGCCTTAGCATATCATTAGCATATTACGCTTTGGTTGAACAGACGACCAGATGACTGAACACTTAACATATTAGGCTTTTATTATATAGGATTAGATGGATAAAAGGATGATACAGTCATATGAAGCGAGACTAAAGTTTTAGAACACTGTAGTAAGACTGTTTTTTGAAAAAAGCTTTTCAAGATTTTGAAAGCATCTATTTACATACAACTTAGTTTTCTATTCATTCAATATGCATTAATTCCACACATGTTTATTGAACTCTGCACTGAGCCAGCCATCAGAGTTTCCCAGGGGAACACAACACAGAACAGCCTTTCTGAAGCTCAGTCTAGTGGGTGAGACAGACTGTCAACAAATGCATTGCAAGGTGATAAATACAATTGAAGATGTAACTGCAAAGGAAGAAAAATGTTACTGAAATGAGCCTCCTGCTTTGAAAATAACCCTTAAAAGGGGGTCTGTTGCCACATTAAAGTAAGGCTTCTCCAGGGAGCACTTCGTCAGCTCAGCTCTAGTTAACAGGAATACTTGAAAAATGATGCAGCTACAATTCCATAGGGTGGGAGGGCGACCCCACTAACTCAGACTCGTTTAAGCCAGCACCTCTCACCTTCCCTGTCAATCACTTTTGCCATCCACCCAAAGCTAAGCAGAAGAAAGTAAGGTAGCCGGGAGGGGCAGGTTCCTGCCTGCGGTGTTTCTGGCTGGAAGAGGCATTGGACAGAGAGCGCTTGCTAATGGAAGCTTGTCCTGTGCTCTCATGCGAGAGAACATGGCTTCCATGACCCTCAGGTCAGGTGTCTCATCAAGTGATGGACAGTTTACTCACTTTAGTTTCCCTCTAAGAAGTGACACTTCAATATTACCAGCACAGATTTTTATCCATTCTCATTTCCCTCTGCTTTTAATACAGTGGGTATGTGACTGCATGTCCTTTCTCAGGATCTGACTGTTCATCTGTTTGAGGCCATGGAGAGAAGTAGGATTAATAGAGAGAACTCAACCCCCCAGTGGCCACCACAGGAGCCCTGAGAGCCCAAGAAGCGATGCTGCTGAGCACAGGGCCCTGCTCTGCCTGCTCTGACCAACAGGGCTGCGCTTACAGTGGCCAGGACAGTCCATTTCTACTCAGGTTTCTCTCCTTGGTGCCCTCTGCCCTCAGAGTGCCCCCACTCCCAGCACTGGGAGATGCTAGTGGCAACCAGAGAGAAGGCAAAGGCTTGGACATCTGCACGGATCCTGGATGTATGTCACATGACAGAAATTCAATCATGATGTCAAGGATGAGCAGAAAAAGAAAGAAAAGAGGATCAAGAATTCCAATATAAACTGCATTGATAGAATTTCCAATAAACACTCATTCACTCCCAGGACAGATTTAAAACAAAGATAGCAGCCCCTCCTGAGTCTCCTCCCAAGCAAAACATACTGATTTCCAAATAACCAGCTCTGTGGTAGCTTATCACCTTCTGTCTTTCTTCCCTGGACAAGGCCCCTAAAGTCAAGCTTGCAGACAGGTGGGGCCACAGAGCACTGACCGCAGCAGAGACTCGCTCCTTGGTTCATTCCTCTCCCAGGCAGCTGTGTGCTTCCAGGTACATCATAACCTCTCTGGTCTCAGTTTGCTCTTACAAAGCAAGAGGAGTGAGTAAAAGAGGAATCCCCTTCCAGATCTGCAAGCCTGTGGACTATATCTTCTGTTTCAGGTGAATAACCAACCCCAATTTCTTCATTAGGTCCTTATATTATGCACAAGTCAATACCATAAAAACTAGTAGCAAAATACCATTTTATAGTCAATCATGCTGGATTCCCATAAATAGGAATTGTTCACACCTGCCAATAAAATCAGCCAAATGCACTTATCAAAATCCATTTCATACATCATGTGCTGGCATCTTCCAAAATGTGTTCACTTATTATGTTTACCAGAAAGAATTTTTAATGAGCAGCCGCCTCAAAATTAATTAATGTGTACAGCTCACACTATAAAGTTACAAGCTAAATCCCATTATAACTAATACATTTTTGGTGCATAGCTCAAATTGCAAAGGATAGTAAAACTCCAGCTAATGGCCTATTTATTTAGAGTAGTATGTGAATCAACACATTTACAGAAGCATGAAACAAATAGTTTCGTTCTTGATGTGCAATTTGAATAATATATTCTGTGAAATACTATCCTATGGAATTCTAGCAAATTAAGGAAGCTCATTTGTACTTAATTTCTTCCTGTATATTCTTAACCTTTTCCATTTTAGAACTAAACTCTGTGAAAATCAAGGTATCTTATTGTATCAGTTAGATTCTGACTTTTCCTCCCTCTCCCCCAATTCTCAAAAAAAAACAACAACAAGGAATTACAGCCCATTAACTGATTTTCTTCAAATTCTACTACTTTTCATTAATACCCTGCTCATATGCTAAATTCCAAAGCATTTTTGAAGGAAACCAAAGCAAGACAAATATAGCTGAAGCCATTTGCCAACATTTTTTAAAAAATCAAAATCAGGTGTAATTGAAAGAAAATAATTATACATTTTGCTGGCACTTGTTTTATTTTTTAGAACAAATGTTCACACTCACCTAGGGGATGTTTCCATCTGCTTCTCTCATTTTGCTTTCCATGCTTTAGCTTTAATCATTGTGCATAGACAAATAACTAACATCTTACTATCTGAAAACAGATAACCTTGGTCTTATTTTTTTCAAATCACACACCACCTAAAATGAAATCAGATTTTCTCAAATCATATTTTAACAACTAATGTTAACTAACTTAGAAGAAAAGGAGATCGTTTTACCATTCGGGGGAAATACCCATTTCACCATCATTGAAAGTATTACTTTAGAATTGTGCACCTGTAGTTAGAAACTTAGTCATGCAGATGGAAAATCTGTTCTCCTGGAGCCTAAAATACAAAGTTAATGTGTGGATATATTTTGAAAAGGTAAAAAGCAATACCATAGTAAGATAAAAGCATTGAGCTGATACATGGTAGACAACATTACAATTAGATTCCAAGGCATATGCATCTGTGGCTTGGTAAATCCGGCCAGTACTAGTGACATGGGATCACCGATGTGACAAGCCTTGACCACACCAAACCCACTGACGAACAAAAGCTTCCCTATAACCTCCATACACTTTTCCTCCCCATGCCTCACATCAGAGGCCCCCAAAGTAGCTCCATAACTGATTTATTTTCCATCCAGATGGCTGGCGTCCTGTAGACAGACTTAAAATGCTGACTGTGTCTTGGGCATGCTTATTCAGTGAGTCTTGAAAGCCATTATTCACTAATTTCATGTGGAAATGAAATTTCAGCTTCCCATTGTGTACAAATAACTTGGCCACTGACACCATGTACAAAAAGTGCTTTTTTTTTTTTTTTTTTTGCCAGGCAGGAGTGAACGGCTGGAATGCAAAAGGCTTCCTGCGTGCTCCCTGGCTCGGGCCCAAGCCGGCATATGGCGGCCCCAGCACACACCTCCATATAAAACACTAGGTGAAGGCTTTAAGCCCTCCCTGATAATATGATTTACAAAGCAGGCCCTGGATGGCGGCTGTTGGCCTCTATTTTCATTCAGGATAGAAGATTAATCTTATTTCAGATATAAACATTTGATTACAGTTACTCCCTTGCATCCACCCTCCCCACAGTATTGACTGCTAACATTTGGGTTTATCCAGAAATTATCATGCATTTCTAAGCTTTCTTACTTTACCATGTTCTTATGTAGAAGGTAATCCTCCACCCAGGCTCGGCTTTCTGCTTCAGGTCTGGGACTGGCAGGCAAAGCAAACTGGCTGTTGGAGAGCAAGCTAAAGAGCTGAGCGAAGCTCGTGCGCTTTGCCTTTCTGCCACATTCCCACGCTGTGCTTATAAACAACGATTGATATTTTCTGGACTTTCATTCCAGAAACTGTTTGCTTTCGAATGTCAAAGAACTCTCTTCCCCTTCATCTTTTGGGTTTTATTTCAGAAATGCAGCGCTACTCAGAAGTAATAAATAAAAAATCGCATGTGATATACATTAACATTTCATCTGCAGCCCAGGAGCTCGAAGTCTTCTACAAACATTATCAAAGTTACTGGTGACTTCCAGGTCCCAATTCTGACTTCTGGATCTTCCCCAGAAGATTTATTTACATCTTGTTTAAGATATAATTTGTGTTTATAAACACAGGCCTTTATCTAGTACTCGGCAAAGGGTGCAACAAGTCATATCCTGGGACTGGCATTCATTTCCAACAGAAGTTCCCAGAGACATGAGCTAGGCCTGCCTAGGACATCCTTTCTCCTCTCACTCTGAGGAACGATGGTTTTTTCTCCTCTCCCACTTCTATTTCCCTGCCACAGCTCTCTGCTCCTCCCCCATATCTGCAGGGGCCTAAGTGCTCTCCTCTCAAATACCCCAGGAATGTGGGTTTGCCCAATTGGCCTTCCCCAGGCTTGTTCCTAGGCAACTAAACTTCAGGATGAGATGAGTGATAGGGATTATTGTGACATTTTGGACATTAAAAATAAACAGAGCTCAGTCTCTATTTTGAATTATCCAATTTCTGAAAATAACCAATGCTGTCGGAATCGATTTGGTGTTTTCTTTTTCTAAACCAGCAGTCGCCAACCTTTTGGACTTCACAGACCACCAGTGGTCCGCGGACCACCAGTTGCCGACCGCTGCTCTAAACAATAAAAGTAACTGATTGTGTATTCAGAAAAATCAACTCTGACTTGTCCCTGGAATCACAGTGTACTATAAAGAAAGGGGGGGGGGCTCTGTGTCTCCCCCTCCAAAAAAAATAAATGTGCTTTAAAAATAAGAAACTAGCATGGAGGTGACATCCTGAGACAAACAGTGGGGACTCCAGAATTTCTAGAAGGGGCTTCAAAGGAGCAACCTGGTTGGGGCGAGAAGGCAGGGAATTTGTCCTGAAGCTGTATGCACTGACCAGCTCACACCTCTGAATTAGACTGTGGGATGACAGGGGTGGCAGAGGGGGGGGTCTGGACTGGGTGGCTAATGGAGATGCCTCTGTAACCATTTCAATGCAAACATTGGCATACTCCTGGAAATAACACAGCTAGTGCATCAATATCCGCCTGCTATTACCTTCTTATTAGAAGTTAGCTTTGATTTATCAGCTTTAAAAGAAATAGAAATGATTGGAAAAACATTGCTAAAGAACAATAAAGACACTAAAGAAATCACACCATCTTAAATGGAGAGACACATCAACATTAATGCAAAAGTGAATGTGGATTCCTCCTGCTCTTGTACTTTGCAGGCTATTACTGGGAAGGATTTTTAATAGACGGCCTGCAGCGGTCGCCAACCTTTTGGACCTCACGGACCACCAGTGGCCTGTGGACCACCAGTTGGCGGCTGCTGGGATAGAGCACTTTGTCCGTAAGAGCAGATCAGCGTTGGCACAGATGAATGTTAGGTGACTAAAACATTAGAGCAGTGATGGCGAACCTTTTGAGTTCGGCGTGTCAGCATTTTGAAAAACCCTAACTTAACTCTGGTGCCGTGTCACATATAGAAATTTTTTGATATTTGCAACCATAGTAAAACAAAGACTTATATTTTTGATATTTATTTTATATATTTAAATGCCATTTAACAAAGAAAAATCAACCAAAAAAATGAGTTCGCGTGTCAGAGGTGTCATAGGTTCGCCATCGCTGCATTAGAGTCTATGCTATAACTCAATGTACAGTTTGTGTCCCCAAATAAAAAAGCTATGCCATAATAATGTTTGTTTTACATTTTAAGCATATATTTGGGGGTAGGGGACCTTATTATAATGAAAGTGAAAAGCTATCACTTTTAGGGTCCTTAGGTAAATCGTCCTTCATACTCCTCTTTAAAAAGTCAGGAGCAGTGCAGCCCCTGGTTCTTCTCTAATTTCAGGGCAGCCCCCGTTTTGATTTTTGAATCACAAGGTAAAGTTTCGATTGGTGGGGAGCTGCTCCCCAGAGCTGCAGCTGCAGGGACCCGCTCCTTCCTGGCTTTTGTGAACAGAGAGGCAGCTCTGGTCAAACAGGGTTTTGTGACGAGATTCTCAGAACAAAGCAAGTCAAGTGCGCTTCTAACAGACACCAGGTTGAAGCATTTCCTAGCATTTCATCTTTGGAATAACTAGGCTCCCGAAAAATACTAGGCTCAGTAGCTACCATAAAGCAGTGCCGGTAGCAAGGGGAAAACGCTGGGACAGCATTTTCTTTTGATCCAGCCCAGTAGCTATGGAAACTATCTCCTAAAGGCCATTTGGTCCTCTTCCCTGCAAACCATATAAAATAAACTATTTCTTACCCTCATGATTCCATGGCTGGAGGTTTCATTTTTCAACACTTTCAACTTATCTATGCCCTCTCTCGCTTTAGCTCAGGTATTTACAAGCTGAGGCTATCATATTTGATTGATACCATGGATTTAAATTAGAAAACCCACGAAGGCGTTTCTAAATAAGGCTGCAAGGAGTCATAATGCCCTAACAACAAGGAGTAAACATTTGTTAAATCTGCCTGATATGCTCCAAGAAATACAACGTTTGCTTCTTACATTGCTCTATTTCTCCTCTCCTCTGAAGTGAGAACAGATATAAATTCCCACCACTTGTAATGTCACCGGCCCGTGTGTTTTCTTTTCTGTGGCTGCACATATACCACGGCTGTACGTGGCATTTCAGGGTCAAGATTTTCCTTCTATTTAAGATTTTTCTTTTGTGGTTCTGTCATTAGGAAAATTGTAAATAAGCTAAAAAATTAAACAAGTCTATGGTCTGACCTTTTTATCTACAAACATTTTAATCATAATCTATTCAAAGTGAAATCTATTTCTAGATATGTTCACTCTAATTTTTTGAGGTTTATAATTTTATATCCTTAATGATATTTCCGCTTTTCTTTGGGCACACAACTTGATAAAGATGGACATCCTTTGTGCTTGTGTTCCTACTCTGAATATCACTTTAATTCATCCTTATTGTTTCTTATTTTCCTCAGTCAAATCCCCTCAGAATCTATTGCTCTGTACACAACCTTCCCTCACCAACAACCCCAATTTTGAAATTTGCAAGATCAAAATAGAGTAACTATAACCTTACAAGATGCGTGGATTTCTCTCACTGACCTATTTGTAGAATCCTATTGTGTGCACAGTTGGCATGACACTTAAAAATTAAAGGTTATGATACCCAAGATGACACATTGAAGAAAAGAAAGAAGTAAGCCTTAGAGTGGGAAAATATATTTGCAATACCTATATCCAATCCAGGATTTGAGTCCCTAATATAGAAGGAACTATTACAAATTAATAATAATAAAAAGAAATTAACCCATTCCAAAAATGGGCACATGACGATATGAACAGACCATATCACAAAAGAAGATATCTAAATGTAAATAAACATATGCAAAGGGGCTCAACTTCATTGGTCATCAGGGAAATGCAAATAAAACCAAAATTCAGCACTGCTGCTACCCATATGAGAGGCTAAGATAAAAGAAAGGAACATACCAAGTGCAGGTTGGCAGAGATGGGAAGAACGTGGGCGTGTAAGTTGGTACAACCATTTTGGTAAACTGTTTGACAGCATCTACTATAGTTGAACATATGTATATGCAAGAGCCAACAATTCCATTCTTAGGAATATAATCATTAGAAATATTAATAATGGTCATTAAAAATACACATAGGAGTGTGTGTAGCAACATTCCAGGAAAGCCCCAAACCAGGACATACTCACTTGGCCATCAGCAGTTGGTTAGTATAGATAAACTGTGATGCATGCAAATAATAGAATCCTGCACAACACCTGGATAATCGATTTAACACTACTTTGTACTCTAAAGGCAAATGTAAATACAACATTGAGTGAAAGAAATCTGAGAAAACAAAAAGTAAATTTTGAATGACTCCATTTGTATAAAGTTCAAATATGGGAACACCAATATATAGCTATAGAAATCAGGGTAATATTTACCCTTAACTGAAAGTGAGTATAAGGTAGATTCTTGGGTTCTTTCCCCTGACTGGTTATATGGGTGTTTTCACTTTGTGAAAAATAAATTCACTAACACTTTTTTTTAATCCTGTGAGATACTTTATTTTTTTAAATTTATCTTTATTGTTGAAAGTATTGCAGATGTCTTCTTTTTTTCTCCATTTACCCCCTTCACTCACACCCACAATTCACTAACACTTTTGACTTGTATGTTTTCTGTGTATATGCTGCACTTCAATAAAAGTTTTTAAAAAAATTGTAAAGCACCATTTTAAACAAACAGATATAATTTTAAAAGTCAGAGCACAGAGAGGAAAGAATGAGACTTTCAATGAGTGATGCTTGACAACTAGTTTTGATCAGCACATGTTCAGCAAGTTCCTATACTTGTGGCCAATATTTTAGAAATGATGGAAAAAATTATCAACATAGAAATATGTCTCCTGCTCTTCAGGAGTTTATAACTCAGAGAAAAAGGGAGCCTAATATATAATTTTATCAAAGAATAAAGGAGAGAATGGCAGCAGAGACTAAATGATTATAATATTGGGACTCTACTCCCCAACTGCTGTGCTGTATGGAGTGAGGACTGAATGTGTCCGGAGAGGCCTGTGGAAGAGGTGGATGTGAGCATGGAATTTGTAGTCCGAGGGGAGAGCAATGAGAATGGCTCCAGGGAGGGAGGATGCTGGGGAACTGAGTGGTAAAGAGACTAAAATTTCCAGGGGAGGGAGGTATCAAGGAGCCAGTAGGCCAAGAAAACACTGCATACCAAGCTGTATTGTACCAGAAAATCAGAATAATGGCTTGTTTAAAAAGATGTATTTACTCATTCAACTGCATTAATTATAATTTTATAAATACTTTTCTAAATTGTGGGTTGTGATATATTACTGAAAAGTAAAAAGTCATTTTTCTGCAACACATTTTCTGCAACCATTTTGCTGCAAGCCATTTGAATCCTTAAGAATAGGATGCCACACTGCACTACAAGAACAAGAACGTGCGTACACAACTGGTCCTGCAGCCAATTGTCAGGAACAGTGAGCGAGACATCGTGGAGCAGGTGATGTGAGGGATATATTCAATGGCTGACTCATCAAGCTTTCCTTCATTTCATTTTGGGCTACAGCATTGTTTTCTAAAACTTTTGTTTTCACAATGTGTGTGTGTGTTGTATGCGCGTGCACGCATGTGCACGCATGTTTTGTGTGTGTACTGTGCAGGTCCACTAATACACACACAGGTTTTTTTCAGTAAACATGTAGAGTGCTGTAAATGTATTTTCCCTTCCTTATGATTTTCCTAATGTTTTCTTTTCTCTAGCTGACTTTACTGTAAGAATACATTATATAACACACATAATATAGACCATATGTTAATAGACTTTATATATTATTGGAAAGGCTTCCCAGTCAACAATAGACTATTAGTAGTTTGGGGGGAGTCAAAAGTAATACTCTGCCAGAGGCCAGAACCCCTAACTCCTATAATGTCCAAGAGCCAACTAAATATGTGCACTGAGTTAAAATATAAAATATACTTCTTACTGTGATTTGCAGTAAAAAAAAAAAAAGTTGTAAAAACACTCCTATAGAGATGGAGTTCTTTAGAATGCATTCGGACAAGGAACAGTTTGAATGGGTGTCATAAGAGATACACAGTAAACGAATGGGCAGCCTGGTGGTGTTGAGTCTAGAGCAGTGGTTCTCAACCTTCTGGCCCTTTAAATACAGTTCCTCATGTTGTGACCCACCCATAAAATTTTTCCTTGCGCTACTTCATAACTGTAATGTTGCTACTGTTGTGAATCTTAATGTAAATATCTGATATGCAGGATGGTCTTAGGCGACCCCTGTGAAAGGGTCGTTCGACCGCCAAAGGGGTCGCGACCCACAGGTTGAGAACCGCTGGTCTAGAGTGAGTCTAGAGTAAAAGCCTAAAGACATTCAGACCCACCCAGTTCCAGGTCCTGCTTAAGCCTTAGGGTTATTTACTCCTCCCTGAAAGTCCTGTATTGCAGGGGCTCCTCAGTCCAGCACCACTTTCAATAACATTATGTGAGGCTGGAATTTAACCATTTCCTACATCCAATTCTTCCCACCTGATCTACCCAGCATATGTTCGGACCTTGTGACTAGAACCACTTATTTATTTTTAAAAAGTAAATGTTAATCTATAATATCTCACATAAACAAAAAGCTCTTTGGGGGTCCTTTTATTTTTTTCCAGAGTAAAAGGGTCATGAGATCAAGAAGTGAGGAAAACACTGTAGTTTATCCCCAGCCATGATGGGTCCATTGTGTGATGTGTGGTGACCATGAGTGATGACTTAGCAGCCAACTCTGCCAATGAGGAGTGCCATATGGGCAATTACCTCATATTCAACACCATTGGCAAGAGATCCCTTTGCAGAGGTTAGGCTGGCCAGGCACACTGTCACCAGCACAGAGGTGGCTGTGAAAGTGGTCAACTGGCAGGGTCCCTCTGATGTTGTCTGAGAGATCCATCCTCTTAAGGAACTAAATCATCCCAACATCACCAAGTTGGTTGAAGTCATTATCACTGAGGACCACGTGTATCTCTTCATGCAACATGCGAGTGAAGGAACCTTATTTGACTACTTAGAGCAGTGGTCGGCAAACTGCAGCTCAGCAAACTGCGGCTCGTGAGCAACATGCGACTCTGGCCCCTTCAGTGTGGCTCTTCCACAAAATACCGGCTCTTCCACAAAATACTGACTTCTGCGCATGGGCCATGAAGTTTCAATCGCACTGTACATGCGCGCCCCCATGTGGTATTTTATGGAAGAGCCACACTGAAGGGGCCAACTAGTCGCATGTGGGTCGCCAGCCGCGGTTTGCTGACCACGGACTTAGAGAACTGTGGCCCCAGGACAGAGAAGGAAGCCCGAGCCCTATTCTGACAATTTCTATCCAGGGTACATTACTGTCACCAAAGACCTAGATCTGGAGAACATACATTTAGGTGGTGAGATGAATGTTAAATTAGCAGACTTTGGCTTCAGTAGGGTATTTACAGAAGAGAAACTGACCACCTTCTGTGGCACTGCCCCCTATGTGGCCCCAGAGTTGTTCCTGTTGGAATCCTATGAGGGCCTGAAGGTGGAGGTCTGGAGCAAGGGGGTCGTGCTCTATGGTGACAGGGCAACTGCCATTGTGGGGGAGAATTTTGAAGAGCTTACTGAGTACATCTTGAGTGGGTACTTCTTTATACCATACTTCCTATCTCTACAATGCCAAAAACTTTTATGAAAATTAATAATCCTTGACCACAGCCAAAGACCAACCCTAGAAGATATCATGAGAGACTGCTGGGTGAGAGGAACTGAGGCCATATATGGAGCCACCCTGGGGTGACTTAGCTCAAATAATGAAGAACATGGGATATGAGCAGCATGAGATACAGGAGTCTCACAGGAAAAACTCACAGGAAAAACAAATAACAACATCATGGGCACTTATTTCATCTTAGATAACAGGAAAACCAAGATTTATGGCCACAAGATCAGGGCAAGGCCCTGCCCCTCCCCTGACCCCAGCATCAGTATTTCCCCAACCCAGGGGGATCAGGCATCAGGGCAGAGACCCTGGGAATTCCACCACTCAGCCTGGAGTCAAATGTGCCCACTCCCCCAGGCAGTGTGCAAGAGAATATGACCATTCACCCAGCCAGCCTAGAAGGGAGAACAACCATTCACCCAGCCAGTGAATCAGAACCACTTAAATCCCAGGAGCTAATGCAGGTAATGGTATTTTGTATTTGTAAACTGTGTTCCATTTGGAAACACCCAATATGGACAGCTCTGCCTGAGAAGGGTCAAATACCGGGCAATTTGGGGCCTGACTGTGAGTTGTCCTCTCTTTAAATGATCTTGATAGTTATGTTTCCATATCATCTTCACTATACAAATCTAGTTGCAGCGAGGCTAGTGGCTGTTTTATGACAGTGCCATTAATGATGTTGGTATAAAAACTGTGACAAATGTTAAAAATAATTTTACATAGAGCAATTTTCTTCTATGTAAATGCCTTACTCCTTAAAATTTAGCAGCATTTAATTAAAATAACATAAACATTTCCCAACCCCTTCAAATTTTACAGCATTCGATTAATATTCCATAAGCAGCCTCTACCCATGCACCCACCCCCATCACTTCAAATTAAAAAGAAAGCTCACTAGGAACCCACGGTCTTATGCAGAAAAGCACTCCATTCAGCTCCACAAAGCATTTATTGTGGGACAATATCCATGAATGCTTAAAGACCCACTTAAATATATGAGTATATGTTTTCTTTATTGAAGCTTATACTGGAAGGAGAGAAGGACTTCATTCATACTGAACCCTGGTGACCTGGAAGTAGGCAGGCCTGGGATATCTCAAGTGTATGTTCACTTCCTCTTCTGCACAGATCTGCCTTTCCCCATACCCATGATTTTCTCATTTTATTTTCCCTCCTCACATCCTCTTTTCTGCTCAGGCTACTTAAAGTCATGTTTGGCTCATATTACTCATTCCAGAATTGCTCTAAAATACTTTCAATATGTTACTATATTAGGAAAAGGGACCTGAACCTTTGAAAGTCCTGCCAGGGTGTCGTCAGTTTCTCTGCCAATAAGGCCACATGTTGATTCCTCACTAATTGACCCATCACATTACTGATGAAGTGTTCTAAGCAGTTTAGAAATTCATCCCCCAAAATTCCATGAATATGCTGGATGAACTATTCTCTTACTGCCCAAGAAAAAAATGGCTCCGTGCTAAAAGGGGAAACAGTAATAAACTTGTCCTGGTGCCATGGCTTTCATATCAGCCAGTCACATGACCTCCTCTGATGTCATTACAGTCATCTTTAGAAAATGGTGAAATTATAACGCTACACTGACTAAGTGGGTTGAGTTCATTGGTATTTGCTTTTGTTTGGGACTGTCTATTCCTAACTCTATGCCCAATCACACAGGCACTGTGCATGCTCCACCTCCTGCCGCGGGCTCCTCAGAAAGGGTTTCATTTTGTCCATCTCTTCCTCAAACAAAATCACTCAAGGATGCATCAGACCAAAGGCAAACTGTGGATCCCGCATGAAGATAGTAGCCTGTGTCCTCACGCCAGGCTCCTCCTCATGCCCTTCCTCTACATCAGACACTGAGCAGTATATGGGAGGGGGCCATGTGACATAATTTCAGACAGGAACTCTGGGATCCTGGGGAAAAGGCAGATTGGAGCCCAGAGACCTGGATTCTAGTCCAAATGCTGACACCAGCCTGCCATGTGCCCTTGGCCACCCCATTTGAACATTCTAGGCTTTAGATTTCTAATTTATAAAAAGTGGGGGCAAGACGAGGGAAAAAGGAACTGGACTTCAGCTTTAAAGCCCTCTTCTGCATACTGTGAATAGTTGATAGGTTGGTTCTGAGCCCCGACTGTTCCCCTACATTCCTCTACCAGCTCAACAGGCCCCACGCTGGTCCTGGGGAAAACCCGTTTGTTCCTTCCTAAATTCCAATGTCTAAATTCTCAGTTCAAAGAGAGATAATCTTCTCCTCATGTCTGAGTTTTGGGTTGACAACATCCTCACATGCTTCTCAGCATCTTACTGCCTCAGTTTTTTCCTTCCTCAGGTTGTGTCAATGAAGATGCTTCTACATTCATTCATCGTGTAGCCTAGAATCAAGGACTATCACCCTTAGCCCAGCCCTCCTGCGTGACCCTGGGGACCCCCACCACCCTTAGCAGCAGCAACAGCACCAGCAGCGGTGGTGGAGCCACAGAAGGTTCTCCTTCCCCAGCCCACAATCTGTATCACATCCCTGATGGCTCCATGGCCCCATTTAGGTAGCTGTGGTTAGCAAAATAATCCCCCCCCCCAAAAAAAAGATGCCTACATTCTAGTCACCAAATGTGTGAATTTATTCATTTACATGGCAAAGGTGCCTTTGCAGGTGTGATTAAGGCAAGAACATTGAGATAGGAGATTATCCTGGATTATCTGGCTGGACTCCATGTAAGGACAAGAGTCCTTATAAAAGTATGCAGAAGAGTTGGAGCTGCAGAATGAGATGTGATGACAGAGGGAGCGATCAGCGGGATCCCAGTGCTGGAAGGGCCACAGTCTGAGGGATGGGACCAGCCCTTCAGAAGCTGAGAAGGCCAGGAGCAGATTCTCCCTGGAGCCTCCAGAAAGAACACAACTTATTTTTAGGCCTCTGACCTCCAGAACTGTAGGACAGTACATTTGTGTTGTGTTAAGCCACTAAAAGTTTGCAGTATGTTGCCACAGTGGCAATAGGTAACAAACACAGTAGCTATGACTAAATTATTTATTTTTGAATCCCCCAAATAAAGAACAAGCACAGCCCCCCTGCGACCCCATTACATCCTGTACTTCTACCAGCAACCATCACAGCTCTGCTACAAAAGTTATACACCCAAAGCCTTTCTAGTCACAACTCTAGTTAATATTAATGCAGGGACTCATTAGGGTTACACAGAAATGAGGAACTGTATCACCGACCGGCCAATGCATCAGTCAGACAAGGGTCCCCAATGGGCAGATGAAGGGCTTAGTGAACTGGCCCCGGAGTGATGTTTCCTTACGTTCAGGGCCCCAGAACGTCTCTTCCCAACCTTAGTCCTTACCCTGGTGGTCCTTTCTCCACTTCAATCCTGACAGGGCACAGTGGTCACCAACCTCCCCACAGTGGGGAGACACATCCTGGGCAACTGCAAGCTGTCCAAGGATCGGCCACGGATTTCCAGAGGGAGTCAAGTCCCAAGGCACCTGGTCTAGGCTGGACTATAAAACTTGGAAGTATTCTCATCAATCAGGGAGGCTCTATGGATGACGGGAGCTGGGCCACCGGCAAGCAGAGGATGTGCACACACTCTGGGGACCACTCAGGCCAGGCTTGCTGTGGAGCTGGACTCCGCTGGCCATCAGCAAACCCTAGGCTGGAAGGTCTGATTAAGTTAAGGGCCTTGAGATGGGGAGATGACCTGAGTTAGCTGGGTGGTTCCAATTTTATCACAGGGGTCCGTGTAAGAGGGAGGCAAGGAAGTCAGTGTCAGAGGAGATGTGACAATGGAGGCAGAGGTCAGAGGTCAGAGGGGCCGTGAGCCGAGGAACACAGATGGCCTCTAGGAGTTGGAAAAACAAGGGAATTAATTTTTCTGAAGAGCCTCCAGAGGAATGCAGACCCGCCAACACCTTGACCTTGGAACTGGAAAACCCACTGCAGACTGCGGACCTCCAGAACTGTGAGGTAATACATCCGTGCTGTCATGGGCCACTGTGGTGGGGTAATGTGCTCCAGCAGCAATAGGAAGCTAATCTACTCTCCCAGGCTGATCTGGGCACACTCTCCCCGGTCAGACCAATCGCAGCATCCTCTTCTGTTGCTGACTTGCCCTTCCCAGTAACCGCTTACTGAGCATCTCCTGAATCTACTCTCCCAGGCTGATCTGGGCACACTCTCCCCAGTCAGACCCATCGCAGCATCCTCTTCTGTTGCTGACTTGCCCCTTCCCAGTATCCGCTTACTGAGCATCTCCTATGGGCCAGCTTTGTACTGAATACTAATTAAAGGACAACACAGTCACAGTCTACATATATGGAGCTGGCCATCTGACCCAAAATCAGTAACTGCCAGTGTTACGAGAGCTGCAAGGAGGCACAGAATGCCTGCTATGGAGTGAATGTTTGTGCCCCGCCCCTCCCCAACAGTCCATATGTTAAAGTCTTAACCCCAGTGTGAAGGGATTTGGAAGTGGCACCTTTGGGAGGCAATGAACACATGAGCGCAGAGCCCTTGTGAATGGAACTAGCACCTTTATAAAAAGAGCCATCAGAGAGGGCAAAGTGAGAAGTCAGCAGGCCACAAGCCAGGAAGATTCCAAACCAGACACTGAATTGGCTGGCAGTACTTCCAGTGTCCAGAACAGTGAGGCAAATTGGCCAGAGCTAGGACAGTGGCCATGGAAGCACATGGCGGGCGGAGGGCTGTCCTCATCTGTAGAGGCTGGAGGCTCACACTAAGACCTGAGAGGTGATGGACCGTCTAGCCTGGAGGAGGGACACAGGCAGCCACAATGCGCTTTGCAAGCAGAGACAGAGGGTGTGTGGAAAAGGAGTCAGAGGGGAAGGGAAGCCAACTCAGGCCCACTCCTAGGCCACCGCATAGAATTTGTTTGCTTGTTTTATTTTGTTTCACTTCAGTCCAAGGGGAGAGGTTTTAAATCAAGAAATGATAGGACATTTGAAAACATCAGGTTCCTGAGATGGCATCAGGGAATGGGCTCCAAAGCACAAGGAAAAACATGGGCCTCGAGCCCCGGGGTGTTAATGAAATGTACAAACATTTCCCAGGCAGAGCACAGGCTCATCACAGCTATGTGATCAGCCTTTATTAGAAACTGCTCATCTCACAGTGAACTAACCACTGAGCATGCCTGCATGGCGTGGAACAGCAGAGAGCCACATGCCATGGAGAACAGAGGGCACTGCAGCCCCACAGAGCCCTGGCCTGCGGTGGGCCAGCTGGTCCACAGCCCAGCCCCGAGCAAGCGGGACAGGCAGAGCGTGATGACCCACTTCCCGTTTCACTGCAAGGGGAGCCCTGACGGCTGAGCCCTGTCTCCCCCGTGGCATCCACCATGGGGGATGGACATAATGTTCTCCTTGGCTGAGCTCGGAGTCTCAGAGCAGAGCTGAATCTGGGCACATGCCACACTAGAGGGGTGCTCAGAGACCGTGCCAGGCGTGCCTCCCGAGACCTCCAGGGGAAACAGAGGATGAGGCCATCTGCTCTGGAGGCCGCCTCTGCCCTCCTGGGCATCCTGCTGCCTGCTAATTCCTCAGTGGAAAAGAACCCACATCGCAAACAAACTTTCACATTTATTTTCATTAGCCCTGAAAGCAAATAACTACTGCAAGTCTCAGAGCAGTGGAACAGAAAACAGACATATGTTTATATTTTGACCAAGACCTATACTTGCCATTGAGCTCCCCCCCCCGCCCCCCCTCCCCAAGGCCAGGTCAGGCCTTCCAAGGACAGGGCAGGCCTCCCATGAATGTGCAGGTCCTTATGTGGTGACCTTGTCAGGCACAGGGGTTTTAAGGAGACAATCACACTAAACACTGTACACCAACACAGCAGATGCAAAAGAAAAAGAAAAAGGAAAAGCACACAAAATCATCCATCACTAACTATGCAAGGCACTCTACCTAACTAAAGCAAAAGTTTGCTACCCAGTAAGATGTACATGTACATTAGAAAATGCAAATGAAATCAGTGTAAAGCAGTAGTTCTCAACCTTCTGGCCCTTTAAATACAGTTCCTCATGTTGTGACCCAACCATAAAATTATTTTCGTTGCTACTTCATAACTGTAATGTTGCTACTGTTATGAATCGTAATGTAAATATCTGATATGCAGGATGGTCTTAGGCGACCCCTGTGAAAGGGTCGTTCGACCGCCAAAGGGGTCACGACCCACAGGTTGAGAACCGCTGGTGTAAAGAAACATGAATGCTTAATATTTATTTTTAAAAGCTTATTCCTTTTACTAGCAATGAAGGCCAGATATGATACAAATGCATATTTCTGACCCATGAATAATCAACCCCCCATTTTGCTCATTTGAGTGGTTCTCTGAAATGGAGGTCTTAGAGCCTGAAACTATAAGGAAGTCTCCTCATGTTTGGCCTTAGCCATAACCCACTAAAATATTATTTTAATTTCTTTAGGAAAAAGTTATTTCACAGACCGTGAGTTCAAAATTGAAACTGCAGGATGCAGAAGGAGAGAGCTCAGTGACTTAATCAGGCCCTTCCGCTACCCGAGGTGCCATTGCTCAGAGGACGGCAGCCTGTCCCCACGTCTGACTGAACAACGGGACGCAGGCTGGGTTTCAGACGTTATTAGCAATGAGGGGAGAGTCGCTCGCAGCAAAGCTATAAAATCACTTTTTCCAGAGAAGAAATAAATGCATCTGCTCATTGGGGTTTGATGTAAGCGTGCTAGAAGTAGGTGAAGAGAGATGATTTGAACTTCCCTTCTCAACGCAGGCCTCTGTTCCAGTCACAGCCAAGCAGACACACAAAAACACAACCTCCAACAACTTCACAGCTCACAGACGTCTGTCACTGGCTGAAGCTGCCAGACACCGTCCGAGCAGACCACCAGGGGTCTGTGAGCAGGGCTTGCTGCCATGAGAGTCACTTTTAAACTCCAAGAACATGTCTTCTGTCCTGCCACTGATTTAGGCGAAGGCAGATGCACTAACATTTTCCTACGTCCTTGGGGAATGAGCTCAGCCATCCCATCATAGACCAGAGGTTTGAGACCAGAGTCGGGATGGCTGGAAGCATCACCAAATGTCAGCAAAGAAAGCTTCTCTTTCAACACCAGCCAAAAGGAGGGTCTAGAGGTGTCTGAAGTCCCAGTGGGCGATGCCCACCCACTTAAATTTGGGGCTGATGTGCAGCAAGACTAGAGGCATCCACCCCAATGTCCAGAACTATCGTCTGCAGCGGCCTGCACAGAGCGGGCCAGCATCCCCCAAGGCGGTGAGCGGGTGGGTAGGGTGTGCAGACGGTGACTTTGGTGGCGTGCGCAGTAAAGACTTGGCCGGCTGCTCTCTGCACAGAGAGCTTCGTCCCAAGCACCAACCCTCTTACAGAATAACCAGGACTTTACCCTGTTTCGGGGTAAAGAAGCCCCCGTTTCCAAAGGTGCCTCCCTCTGAAGTGAGCAACCATCACAGAATCCCTGATGGGAAAGCAGGCAAGCAACCCTCCACCTCCTCCTCTCGTGAGGACACAAGCACACTGACAACGCGCAGTGCATTTCAAAACACAGTCCACAGTCAGCTCTGTGCCCAAGAAAGCAGATTCCTTAAGAAATACAGGGAACGAGGAAAAAAGAATGACCGTGTCCTGACAGGCAACCACTCTGCTGGACCCTTTACACAATGTATTTCGTTTAACAGTGATGGAAGCCTGCAAAGTGTTAAGGCAACTATTCTTCTTCCTATTCCATGGGATAGACAAAAAAAAAGAAAAAAAAAAGAAAAAGAAAGCTATAGAACAGTGACACTGAAGGCTAGAATTCACAGAGTACAAGGCAGAATCAGGAAGCATTCTGAGCATCCACGGCTTATCTACCTCCCCACTCTTCCTTTCCACACCTCCACGCATGAGACTTCCTCACCACTCCCACCTCCCCCCTCCCCATTTCATCACAGTGATGCCCAGCACGGAAGCAAGATGGGGAGCCAGTGTCCCAAGGACAGAGCGCTGCGTGGGGACTCTATTTCTGCTACTCAAGCTCCGTGCCATGGGAATGGTCATTCAAACTTCTAGTCTCAGCTTCTTTATCTGTGACATGGAGATACAGGATAAACCTATGTGTATTACAGTGAGAGAAAAAGAAGAAAGCATACATAAAAGAGGTTTCAAATTATAAATTCAAGTGTGAGGTGGTATGATCACCAAACCTCTCCCAGACGTGGGCCCACCAGCTCCTCTACCGTGTGACTTCACAGTGATAAAGAAAGCTGGCCTCTAGCGTGACCAGTCATCTGCCTTCCATTCACTCCTGAGAGAGGCATCAACCCTCTGCTCACAGAGATATGGTTGTTGTCTTATTCATGGCTCTACTGCAAAAGCCTGGGGGAAACACCCTAAAATCTTTTAATGATGATAATGGCTATGGTAGTTGGTCTCCAAAGATGGCCCCATAATGGTAGTCACGCCCTGGTGCAGTCCCCTCCCTCCCTGAAAATAGGTTGATCCTGTGAATCCCTGTAACCCACAGGCCATGGCAGAAGTAACATCGTGCCAGTTCTAAGACTTAGCCTCAAAAAGGTCTAGAAGCTTCTATTTTGCCCAGAGTCACCATATAGAAGTGCTATGGGAGAAACCATATGGAAAAAATCACCTGGAGTGAGGCAGAGACCCAGCCATCCCAGCATCCCACTCGGTCCAGGCTTTCAGGAATCCCCACCGATGCACCAGGCATGTGGATAAGTCATCACCCGGACAGAGCCCCCAGATGACTGCAGGCCCAGCCAACATCATGGGAAGCAGAACTACCCACCACAACCAACCCCCAGAATGGTGAGAGTACATGGTACAGTAAGTCCTCAGGTAACATCATGAATGGGTTCTAAAACTTTAAGTGAAATGACGTGTAACAAAACCAATTCCACCCTGGCTGGTGTGGCTCAATTGCTTGTGTGACATCTGTACACCAAAAGGTTGCTGGTTTGATTCCCGGTCAGGGCACATGCCCAGGTTGCAGGTTCAGTCCCCAGCACAGGAGGCAACCTAGTGATGTTTCTCTCTCATATCAATGTTTCTCTCCCTCTCTCCCTCTCCTTTCCTCTCTCTCTCAAATCAATAAAAAACATATTTACAAAAACAACTTTACTATGGGCTAATTAATATAAATAAGAGTTAAAGAACTTATAACATATATACATAGCCCATGGAAACCGGCAATAGTGTGGTGAAGGCTTGAGGCAGGGGATGGGTGTAGGCTAGAAGGGGTCAAGGGGAATAAAAGGAACATCTATAATACTTTCAACAATAAAGATAAATTTTTAAAAATTGAGTTCTGATGTCATCTCATCACATTATAATAAAAGGATGTTACACTGTAGTTATTTTAAAGCCAAAGTTTGGGCTTATTTATTTGCAGTAAAAATATGAGTAATAAGAAAGAGGAGGAGAGGAAGGGAGAGCTGCCATCATCTGAACCTTCACTACATGCCTTACCTTCACATACATCCTCTAAATTACTCTTCACTACAATAGTTTGAGATGGACTTTAGAAAACAAGTGTAACAGGAGGGTGGGTGAGATTAAGTGAGTTACCTAAGGTCAGGTGGAGATGGATTTAAAATTCAGCTGTAAAACTCACCTTCTTACTGTGTTATTCTTTCTACAAAATGTATCACATAATTACTGGTCTCTGACAAAGCTTTAGAAAGTTAGGTTGAACAAAAAAAAGTGTTGCTGCCCTAGCCAGTTTGGCTCACTGATAGAGCATCGGCCTGGGGACTAAAGGGTCCCAGGTTTGATTCTGGTCAAGGGCATGTACCTTGGTTGCAGGCACATCCCCAGTAGGGGGTGTGCAGGAGGCAGCTGATCTATGCTTCTCTCTCATTGATGTTTCTAACTCTCTATCCCTCTACCTTCCTCTCTGTAAAAATCAATAAAATATATTTTTTTAAAAAGTGTTGCTGATTCTTAGGCCCTTATTTTAAATGATAAAAATAAAGTCATGTATTATAGTCAAAACACTTTCAACTATGAGTCTAGAGACTGGAACTCCACTTCTGACCTAATCACTAGTTGTGTGAAATTGAACAAGCAATTTGATTACCAAAAAAGTTTCCTCTTATAGAACAATAAACATAAAATGCCTTCTTAGATTTTTATAGTTGTCATGGGGCCAAAATGATATATCAAATACCGGGGATTTTTGCAAACCAAACCAAAACAGTATTCTAAACAAATGTGAAGAACTGTGGTTGAATTAATTTTTCATTACTTTCTGGTTATCACAGAAGTTTCCAGTTCCAAACTATATTTTCCTGCTTCCTTCCAGGATAAATATTCATATAAAAACTGTTTGGGGGTTTTTTCCAGAATGTTGGGACACATCATTTATTTTTGAATGGAAAATAAAACAAACTCATAGACAGCTATTTAATGCATCATTTCCTTATTAATATTCTTGGAGGCAAAGCTGTGAAAAGCAGACAATTTTGGCTTCTAGTGAATGTCTATATTCCCTGTCCCTTTAATCCACTGGTTATGTGAGTTTTGTTTGGGGGTCGGGGGGGGCAGGATGGGGTGAGCGATGGCTTTAGGGAATGTGTGTGAATACTCACAGTACTGACATAGGCAGAGAGGTCTCCTTGTGGTACTGGATAGCAGGAATGAGGTACAAAACAGATCATGACTATGTAGCTTGTCTGGCAAGCAGTGAATATGTGAAGTTACCTGCTCTACAAATGAAATGACAAATAAGAATTCTCACAAAGAGAAACTCTTTGCCCATTGTGTGGGCAGTGCAGCTAAGAGCATTAAAGCAGTCCTTAGAAGTCATAATCTAGACTTATTTTAGCAGCTTTTATTGTGTTTTGGAAACCAAATGGTGTCACAGGTACTCTCATCAATTTATGGAACTTTTTTTTTTAATTGGGAGTAAAATCCATTATGAGAATAATATAAATGCATAAAGCTTAAATTATAACATTAAAAATAAGAGTTTTACTAATGAACAAATTAGGAACCAAATCCTGAGTATGAAATGACATGTGGTAAGGAGCTTGCTTTCTTTTTCTCAAAGTTTTAAAATGATACCTTTCCAAAGGCCCCAGAACATATATATCCTCTAGTTTATGAATAAACCAAATAATGTGACTTCCATTTCAAAGTGGAAGGAACAACAGATAAATTAAGACTAAAAGCAATCTGTTTAATGCCATAATAAAAAGTTTTAAATAAACCAAGGATTAAGTTAAAAATATCTGATATTTCTGTCCTGGCTGGTTTGGCTCAGTGGATAGAGCGTCAGCCCACTGACTGAAGGGTTGTGGGTTCTATTCCAGTCAGGGGCACATACCTTGGTTGCAGGCTCTATCCCCAGCCCCAGAAATATCCTCAGTGAGGATTGATAAATAATATGATATTTCTGATATTTAAATATGTGAAATCGTTTCTGGGTAATGATACTCATCTTTATGCTAATATATAATATGTATAATACATGTGTACAGTTATCCTTATGTGACATTATCATTTATTCACTGAACAAAAGGTGGCCTTACCCACTCTTCTTAAACCTAATTATATAGAAACAGAAACTATACGTAGGAAGCCAATTGAACCCTGCATTAGAATGAGAACCCCATTAGGAAAGGTTCTGCCCACAAAATAACTGCTCTAGAGTGATTATGGTGATTTGGCCTGTCTCTGTTTCAACCTTCCTCAAATGCTGTTACAATTATTTTATTATGACTATTAATAACACATTATTCATGTTTGCTTTTATTTTTATCAAATAACATGTATGAGTTTCTAAAAGATACTCTTAAATCCATATGCAAAATATCAGGGTCAACATTCTCAAGAGCATATTCAATTGTGGTTTTAACAAAGAAAGATAAATATGAAAATCTTGAGTGCATCGTAACCGGCTCATTAGAAAAGGAATGTGACCATATATGTAGATGACATATCATCATTGCACATTCATTGATGATCATTCTACAGTTAATGAAATGAATTATAGTTTGAAACAAAGAAAAAGTTCCTGTGTAAATGTAGCACACTAGAAACCATTCACTGCCCCCTGGACCCAGGTGGGTATCTCCTTCTGAGCTATGCCCTTTCTCTATTTCCCTCATCCTCCATGCCTTCCCTCCGAAACTCATGTAGCAACAGAAGGCCATTTAATTCCAATTAACTCAACAGTAATAACAGCTGGGCAACTAGGCTGGACATATCATAACTGTCCCATCTTTCCCCTGAAAAGCCATCTCATGAGTAGCACACTCATAAAGCATGCACAATCACTGCTCACAAAAGGAAAGGAGGAATTTGCAATTATAGAGTAAATTTAGCCAATGCAGACAGCCACATGGAGAATTCAGGCACTGACATAAACTTCTATAGCCTGAGGTAGTCAACATGCTCAAGGACACTGGTATGTCTGCAAAACACAGTTAATTTAACAATAAGACACTGAGGGACAGAGATCTGTCAAGCAAGAAGCACACTGAAACACAACTCGGAGTTTTCAAGGCCATTGGAAGTGCGAATAAGCAATATGTCTGGAGGATTCAGATACTTTATGGAAGTGCACACAAAAGAGAAAAATTCAGAAATATTCGCAATAACGACCACCACTACTTTGAATCATTTAAAGCTCCCAAATACATGAACCGAGGTACAACAGGTATAGATAGGAATGGGAAGAAGAAAATTTAAAGAATAAATTAAGCAGCAAAACATATTTATATTCATAACTATGTAAGAAACTGGGAAGCTTAGTGTAATTAACTAATTACTCTGATGAATGAGTCTAGATTTAAAAAAGGAAAGCTTTTCATTTTATACCATTGCTTTATACTATTGTCTATTTTAGAAAGGGGTGTTAAGAACACTTCTAAAAAATAGAAAATAATCATGAGAAAAGAAAAATCGTTATTCTGTGTGATCTCATGAGAAAACCAAAAGCCAGATGCATGACTTCCTGCACACAGATCACACTGAGTGTGACTCCTGTGAACAGACCTACAGTCCAATCTTTGGAGACCAAACGGGCAGAAGATGCGACTCAACATCATACACTAAAATCCTTGCATCTCTGGGGATGGATAAGCTAAATGGGGCTGGCAGCAAGCTCTGTGTGACTTCTACACTGTGCTCACTGTCATTTTCAATAAAGCTGCCCATGAAGAGGGAAACCAACAGAAGTGCCCTTAGCCAGACCAAGACCCCAGATTCCCAACAGCGGACACAGAGTCTCTTTCTTCTCTGTGTTGCAGACACTCCCTGGGCATATCCAGGCCACATCCCAGTACAGGGAGCGCCAATGACTGCACAGAGCCATCCAAGGGAATCGTACATCTCACACGTGGCTTGAGATAGTGGGGCACTGTTTTTAGTGCATCTTTACTGAGGAAGCATGTTGACTCTAGAGAAACTCCCAAAACGGTGTGTGCCTTGAAAGACACCCTGCCTCCAGGTTGGAGTTCAGTTGGAGTACTTCATTGCATGTGAACGCATGTAGAAGATACAGACTTTCACAAATCTGTAAAGCGTTTGCCTCATGAGGCTCCTAATGCAAAAGAACCTAAAAGCTTGGAACTATTCTTGATTCTCCCATCTTGGCAAATCTTTTTAATCTGATCAAAAAACTGGAGTTTGGTACCTGAAATACTCATGAAATCTATTGTTTCCTTTTTATTCTCATGCCACCTGCAACCTAGGCCTTTCTCATGTCCTGCTGGAGGGAGCTAGTCCCCTAATCATCCTGTGTCCCTCCTTAGATTCCACTTCAGGTTCACATTCCCAATACTTTTCACCCTTATAGCCTCTGAATAAAATTGCCAATGGCCTCCAGTAGCATTTCCCAAAATAGGCGCCACAGTCAACTACTCTTTCAAGAAGCTCCAATCAAAAATGGAATCAGTGATCAAAAATATTTGGGGAAGTTTTGGAGATTAATAATTCAGGTTAGCATATTAAGGCCTCTGAGAACTCTTTCAGGAGAGAACTTTTTTAAAACTTTCAGCTCTTTTTACTTTTCAACCATGGGAACTTGTTTTGACTAACACACCTACAACACCCAGCAGAACTACTCTTCCGAGGAGAGAAGTGCTGAGAGATGCTAGCTCAAGGGTAAAGATCCAGGTTGCTTAGTGGGTCCCCCACTACCTCCCCTTGTTAGTCCCCTCTCCTCTTCTAGGGCCTTCTCCTGCCTGGGTCTCTCCCTCTCTCTCCTCATGTCTAAGTTCTCCTGGGTTTGCTCATGTCTCCTTCCTCAGGAGGCCCATCCCAACCAGCCTGGCCTCATTCATCGCTTCATCTTCTAACCTCCTGTTACACTTCCTTTTTCCATTTCACCAGCTCCACACTAAGTGTTTTTGATACCTCATAGGCCTGTGTCCTATTTCTCCACATGAATTTTAAATTCCTTAAAGGCATTTGTACTTTATAACTCATTTTATAACTAACTTAGAACTAATTACATTTTATAATGATTTACTATGAAATCTGGGATAAGGTCTTGTGTAGTGAAAGTATTAAATAAATGATATCACTTAATGAAAATAAGGCAGATTTCTCCAAATATGTCAGTGTAGGAGGAAGAAGAGGGAGATCATGTTAAGACAGAATAAAATTCTCAGAGTAATTACAATTCAGCAAAGTGGACGAAGGATGTCTACAAAAGACGTACAGGGTTCCAAGACTTCTATAAAATAACCCCAGTGCTGAAATTAGATCGAAGGAGAAACCATGGATACAAGGCCATGCACACCAAACCCTAAAATGGATCATCGTGAAAAAGCAATCACGTCCCTAATCTGATCTAAGGGAGACATAATAATTTTCAGGAAGAACAGTAAAAGGACAGGCCTTTTGGTGTGTGTGTTAAATCCCAAATCAGGTGATTTTCTAACTCCTAGTCCAGTAAATTCCTAAATATACTGACTTCATTCTTTTCTTGCTGCCCTCTATTCAACAAATATTTATTGAAAACCTACTAGGCATTGAGCACCGAGCATTAAAAACAATTAGAAATGTCTCAGGGAAAATCAGCATAAATCTGAGGTACAACAGAGTTAAGGTTTCTACCTTCTGCAAGTAGTAGTGAAATAAGAGAACAATTTAAAATAATATATTAATGTAATGTGGCTGAGACCATCTAAAACAAGTAATACCTAAAATCTGTCAAAAGCAGGAAGTGAGCAGAAGTAGACAGTGTCAACGTTGTATGTTTCTTTTCTTTACTTACTTTTTTAAGAACTAATGGCTTTCTGTTGCTAAATGTTTAGTATTAGAATGATGGACACTGATCAGAGTCACTCTAAGTCCACTGAATTGCTTGACACATAGTAGGCACTTAATCACGGTGTGTTGAGTCAATTAATGAATGAAGAAGTGAATGCAGTGAGGCAGGAAAGGAGGTCTTCTGGTTGTGTTTGGCTAGGAGTATTCAATACTGTAATTCCTGTAAGCTAAAACACAAAGGATGATGAGTTGTAAAGATCAACCTAGTCCTTCTTAAGTTAAACATTTTTCCTTTAAAAATATCATTATGTAAGATTAAAATTCATATGCACAACCCAATATTTAGGTGGCCTATGAGATGTCTCCCTTTCATGTTACAGTAATTTAGACAAATTTAGGATTTCTAAGAAAAAAGCACCACTTCAAAAATTTAAGAATATGGCCAATTTTATACAATTTCAATAGGAAAAAAATGGAGGGTGACAGCTGTGTTTGGATACTTTCCCTTAGAAAGAGGTAGGTGGAAACCACACCACAATATTAGAATATTAATGTGTTTAGGTAAAAACATACACACATACTCGATGATTAAAAGAAAAAACAAAAGAGGAGCAGCCTGGGGGAAGTCGAATTGATCTGAATTTGCACCAGTGAAAAGTGTGGTGGGAGCTATATTTGACTAAGATGCCTGTAGACTGCACTAATCTATGTTGTTTCACAATGCCACACCTACTATTTGACACATGCACACGTGTGTTATAAAACTTGGTATGAATTAAATTAGAGAAAACTCTGGTAGCCTAAATCACACGCATAGAAACAAACAAATCAGAGAAGTTATGGATGATAATGTGGTCTTTACACTAAGGAAGAATCTTCTAAGGCAGTGGTGGCAAACCACGGCTCACAAGCCACATGCGGCTCTTTGGCCCCTTGAGAGTGGCTCTTCCACAAAATACCAACTTCTGCGCACGGGCCATGAAGTTTCAATCGCACTGTACGTGCGCACCCGCACGTGGTATTTTGTGGAAGTGCCACACTCAAGGGCCAGTTTGCCAACCACTGTTCTAAGGGAAGCCAGGAAGATATCTCTCCTGGAGGAATTTGCAATGAAAACGAACAAAGAACTGAGAAAGGGTGAAGACCGAGTTCCTTGCCGGCTGGTGAACAAAGCCCAGCCTCTTCTTGCTCTCATTTCTGTAATGCTGTGAACACAGCACAGGGGATCAAGAGATTGTTGAACCCAAATACAACCAGGGATAATGTACTCATTAAATAAATCACACTCAACATTTCCAAACAGTTCATTCAAAGCACAGCAAAAACCACCCAAGGTAGGCTTATCTGGTAGAGACACTCACTCCTTTGCAACCCAGTGTTTTGTTAATAACACCACTATGAAACTTAATTTCCCCTTATTATATAATATTAGAGGCCTGGTGGACAAAATTTGTGTACTCAGTGGGGGGTGTCCCTCAGCCCGGCCTGCGCCCTCTCACAGACTGGGAGCCCAGCGACGATCTCCCCAAAGAGGGAGGCCCCGCCCACTCGCCACAGCCCACAGGTCAGTGGTCTGGACCTCCCTCTGAGGGGTGGTCATGAGGCAATGGTGGGGGCCCCTGACCAATCGCATCGCACCCACCTTGGCTGGCCTGGCACCAGTGGGTGTCATAGCATGGTCATCCAGATGGTCATTCCGCTGTTTGGCTGTACGGTCAATTTGCATATTATGCTTTTATTATTATAGATCTTTGTAATGGAGAAAATGACATCTGTCTCGTAGATATCAAAACTGCTGTCTTTACTAAAGAATGTGACAGACACACACCAGGGCTTGGTAAGTGACAAGTGCCTTTATTAGGATGATGCTCATTATTATGATGCTGTTACTATTATTATTTCTTTTCACATCAACCCCTCCTCTCTTCCAGATTAAAGGCTGAGGACAAGAACTGTTTTTCATCCCACATCCCTTGCAGCCCAGCACAGTGCTTCTCACAGGCATTTGATGAATTTAATGTTAACTGGGATTTTCTAGGTTTATCTTGTAGACTAAACTACTTGCACCTCAACCTCAAAGAGACACCAGGCACCATCTCCCATCATACTTGTGCTCCTTCTGAAAGTAGCTGTAATTGCTGAAATATAACTTTCCCATAATAGTTGTTTTCTGTGGGGTGCTGCGAGACAGTTTAAAGATGAGGTGAATGCAAAAAAGGCAGTCTTATTAGGTTGCAGCCAACATGAAAATAACACTAAGAGGCCATGGCAGACAGTAAATGCTAATATTCTTGTGCCTTGGCCCTTGATATATGTTAGATTTTACTCTTAACAACTTATAAACATATACAATATATTTTTTCCATTTAAAGATGACCTTGCCCCAAATCACATCAACAGTAAATGACAGTATCAGGATTGAGCCCAGGTCTACAATACTCCCAAGTTTGAACTCTGAGCCACTTGCTATGAAATAGGCAGTTTTACTAACAGTCTGAGTTCACAGTCCATTTAGAGGCCACAGTCTTACCAACAGCAGCAAGTGCTATTCCCTATATTCAGCAACTTCCAGCACAGCATAAAATGATTAGTTTCTCTCCCTTCCTCTAAACCAGTGGTTCTCAACCTTGGCTGCACATTAGAATCACCTGGGAATCTTTTTAAAATCCTGATTTCTGGGCCTCATCCTCCGGAAATTCTGTTTCTTTGTTATGGGGTGGGGCCACAACATTAGTAACAAAGAAACAGAATTTCCGGAGGATGAGGCCCAGAAATCAGAATTTTACAAAATTCCCAGGTGATTCCAATGGGCAGCCAAGGTTGAGAACCACTGCTCTAAACCCTTCTCACCTGAGAATCTAGGTCCTGACATCCACCTTAAAGCACGTCATAGGTTATGTTCATGTCAAGTAATATGAAACAGCTATGCTTTCTGAGATGAGCAACAAATTCACAGTGACTGTGTACTGAATCCATTACCACCTACTCTCTGAGAACCCTGAGCTGACAGGGACATGTAAAAACGGAGTTTCCTGGGAAAAAGAAGGCGGTAAAGTGTAAATTCCAGGAAGCAAGGCCAGTGGCAGGCAGCGGCCCTCAGCAGCCAATCCGTACTATTTCACTGCAGCAAGAAGGCCCCTCAACCGTCCCCTCTGCTTCTTCAAAGGACAAACTACCAGATATTTGCAAGGAACATGCTTATAGGCTAAGCATTAAATGGCACCGTTCTACAGAAAAAGCAAGGAGGTTTGGAATACAGAGCCTGCTCTTTAATAATTCCCCTCAACAAATATTCATTGAATGGATGCATAAAAAATGGAGCCCTAGATTAGAGAGTCATAGGGAAGGCTAACAACCCTGAATCAAGTGACATTAGCCATCATCTAAGTGCCCACAACTTCCCTCCATTCAAGTCTCTCATATGAAGTAGAAAAATTAGAAGAGTCTGTCTAAGGTTGGAATCAACTGCTCCTCTCTCTAAATTTCATGTGAAAACCTCTGGGATCTGGCAGACAATGATAAAGCTCCCATCAGAGGAGGGCCTGTGAGGTCCAATCTAACGT
>NW_005366486.1:552703-557694 GCF_000412655.1 Myotis brandtii | reverse complement strand
TTTTATATGATTTTTATTGACATCCAACCAACCTAAAGACATAAAGTTCATCTCTAAAGTAAGATGTTATAACATCTAAGAATGACAGTGACACACAGGGATGCCAAATACAGAGCACATTCCGCCTTCCATATCTGCGGTTTCCACATCTGCAGATTCAACCAATGGTGGACAGAAAGTACTTAGGAAAAAGTTATGTTGTTGCTGACATGTAATATGTACTTTAATGGCTAAGCACTATGTAGTTAATGCTTGCATTTATACTGAACATGTACATACTTTTTTTTCTTGACATTTATTAAACAATACAGTGTAACTATTTATATAGCATTTATATTATATTAGGTATGGGAGCAATCTAGAGATGATTTAAAGCAGTAAATCGTGAGAAAGAAGATACCTACTAAGAAGGACTTCTGGTGGCTAACTGGCCTAAATTTTAATAAACAGAGTCTAGCAGCCTTTTATACACAGGGGCCTCTCGCGGCACAAACTGCACTTCAGGGAGAAGCCTGCACTAGGCTGTGTGCCTCCTGCACTGTGTTTCTGCAGTCTGAGCCAGCCTTTATAAAGGAGTTCCTGAAATCCTGTTTCAACCAATAGGATTGAGGCTTTCCCCACCCAGCAGGAGCTGTGCAGCTATATCCCCATCATCTTCACCAACCAATCAAAGCAGCCCAATTTTGACCAATCAGGACAAACTGAAAGGATTGGGAGTCCTCATTTGCATAAGGATGGACCAGTCAGGAACCAGGGGTGGGAACTTCTGCCTATATAAGCCAGCTCCCCTCTGGCACAGGGAGCACACTTTCCCTTTCTACCTAAAGTGGTCTTTCCCTGGCTGGAGCAGATCAGCAGAGGGAGGAAGGGGAGGACTGGACCAGAGCAGGTGGAGCAGACCACCTGTCTAGCTAAAGAGGGGCTTTGCCCCAGAGCCACCTCTCCCCAGGGCCACCTCAAAGCCATGCTGTCCTGCTTCATGATTGAGGTGTAACACTACTGAGCTGTTCTACAGCTGTGCTGTATCACAATTAAGCTGTTTGCACTGAGTGAAGTTTCCTTCTTCACTGCACCCCAAATTGGGGATTCCTGTTGGGGTTGGATGGGCACCAACAACCATAGCTGACAAAGTATACAGGAAGATGTACATAAGTTATATGCAAATAGGATGTATTTTACATAAGGAACTTGAGCATCCATGGACTTTGATATGCGCTGGGGTCCTGGAACCAATCCCCTGTGGATATGAGCAATAGGCTTGAGTAATAAATTCTTCACAAAAAAACCCCAAAAATGCTACACATCTAAAAAGTTCATACAAATCCATGGTACTAAATAATAAAAAACTTCCTTGGGTATCTCTTCTCTTTTCTTATAACAGACCTTACCCTGTGATTACCTTCTTGGTTTGTCTGTTACCCAGCCATACCCACAGCCAGCCTCTCCACAATAAGTTCCATATGATACACCACTTTGCTTACAAAATTTCTTTGAATAAAACTTTTCTAAGTGATAAACAAGATGATTATAATTATGTCTGAAATGCTAACCAAATTTTGTAAGTATCAGCTGGCCTTGTAGAAACCATTATTGGAGGTAAGTCATGAATGATATTCCCAGCTGAGAAGTGAGGAATGGCCACCCTCCGTTTGAAGGGGATGAGGAAATGAACAGATCTACACACAGGCCTTCTGCACATTCTCCCTGTATAGTCATGTGCCACACAAACATGTGTCTGTCAGTGAAAGACTGCATATAGGATACTGGTCTCCTAAGAATATAAAGGGGCTGAAAAATTCCTATCACCTAGTAACACAGTAGCTGTGGTAACATTGTAGCTCAACACATTACTTACATGTTTGTGGTGATGCTGGTGCAAGCAAACCCACTGCATTGCCAGTGTATGAAAGTACAGCACATACATTACAGTAACAGGCTAGACCAGTGGTCGGCAAACTCATTAGTCAACAGAGCCAAATATCAACAGTACAACAATTGAAATTTATTTTAAGAGCCAAATTTTTTAAACTTAAACTATATAGGTAGGTACATTGTTATTAACTTAATTAGGGTACTCCTGAGGCTCAGGAAGAGCCACACTCAAGGGGCCAAAGAGCCGCAGTTTGCCGACCACCGGGCTAGACCATCAGTTGTGTAAGGACACTCTATGATGTTCACTCAATGGCAAAATAACCTAAGGACACATTTCACAGAACACATCCTAGTCATTAGTGGTGAATGACTGTAAATAATAAGAAAGAGAGACTGCCATTTATTCACCTGAGATATGTCTGGTTTTCAAGGTAATGGGTAAAAATGATCAAAACCTTGATTATCTTCATTTGGCTCAGACAAGGTACACAGACTCATTTTTTATGTTCTAAATACAGAAAATTGCTCTGTTTCTAAAGTAAATTCATACTAGAAACTTGCAAATATCTCAAGAATGCCTTGTAACGAAAGAAAGTAACTTCACTGTCTACTCATTTTGCTTAATTTTCTAGTCTCCCAGCAACTTTGTGCTAACACTTTCATCCCATTTCAGGTCCTAGCATAAGGCAGCAGTCCAGAACCCTGGAAATTCTCCACCTCCAGCAGCCAGTCCTTCCCTGGGGACCACAGTCGCAGGATGGAGGCTCTTCCCACGATGGCTTCCTGGCAATGTGCACGCTACCTGCATTTCACCTACCTTCTCCAGGCCACATGCCTGTGACTAAGCTCCCTAAGATCTTCCGAGTCACTATTCTGTGTTCCAAAGCTCCATCAGCTGTGGGGACGATTTGCAAGGTTCTCTTTCTAGTGGGTTAAGCGGGATTGGTGAGCATTACTGGGCCTCTTGGTGGAATCCTGCTATTTAAAATTCCTGCTGCTGGGATTAAGGGAGATAATGCCCAGGAAAGCTTCTGTAAACTGTAAAGTCCTGGTCCAATGTCCTGGGCTGTTCTAATATCAACTATCATGGCAATAACCACAACCCAGCAGTCAGGTGGCCTTCAAAATGCTCATGGCCATTTGGGCCTAGTCTTTGCTTCATTCCCAACCTACACTGGTGCTCAACACAGTAGAACCTCTCCAAGTTTTGTTTGGAAGAATCAATGAGTCACTTTAAAACATTACATGGTTTTTCAAATTAATGTCAACAGGCAAAACAGAGCT
Source organism: Myotis brandtii (assembly GCF_000412655.1). Classification (NCBI taxonomy): domain Eukaryota; kingdom Metazoa; phylum Chordata; class Mammalia; order Chiroptera; family Vespertilionidae; genus Myotis; species Myotis brandtii. The sequence goes on along the minus strand of NW_005366486.1, from coordinate 554,538 downwards.
CAGCATGCCAATTTAGAAAATAAAAATATTCTACCCCAAATACTGAGGTGCTGAGAAAAACATACTGTAGAACAAAAGTTCTCCTGAAGATAACTTCTCTGATAATGAAATCTGGCCCTTTGCAGTCACTACTGGGGAGAGGGGGGGAGCACAGATTGGGGCAGGGATGTCTATTAGCTCAGAGCATTTGTATTAGTTCAGATGCCTACAGGAGGAGGCTGCCCTCCCTGAAAAAGGAGGGGCGATGAGTGTGAGGGGGTCAAAATGAAATCCCACAGAAGCAGCAAAGGTGGTGTGGGTACTGAGCATTCTAAGTGCAGGCCTATCCACATCACCCTGTCTTTCTAGGGCTGGGCATGGCAGGCCCTGTGGGAGGAGAGAGGAAGCGGAGGAAGAGATATTGATATGAAATGAATTATTCTTGAAAATGCTTTCATGAGCATTTGTGGGATTAGTGCTGATCCTTAAGGAGGTGGGGGAGGGGGTGTAACAGAAAGGAGATGGTAGTGTCTCCTTTACTGGACACAACAGAACCAGGAGAGTAAGAAGGGAAACTCCGGAGGCAAACTGTGGCTCTGAATTTAACCCAGGTGATGAGGATCTCCTAAGGCCCCTTTTATGAAGGGGTGGGGTGGGGTGGGGCGGGGCCTATGGGGAAGAAGTCCGCCAGCTCCCTGGAGGTCTACAGGGCTAAAGGGCTCCAGCAGCAGGGAGGGTCCCTGCACCAGCACCCTCTAAGCTCCAGAAAATATCGTGTTTTTGCCCATCAATCAGCATTAAGCTACTTTGGGGGCTGAGCTTTCTGCACAGGCAGTTGCCAGTAGCAACAGGGCACACACTCATAGCTCCTGGGGAGCTGGGCGGCTGCAAGGGAGGGGTGCCAGAGCAGGAGGACCTGAGCTGTTTCATAGACAAGGTCAGGGAGCCACTGGTGAGGGGAGCGGGGGAGGGGGAGGGGCCACCGTGGCAGGTGGGGACAGGCATACCCTGCTGGGCCAGGCCAGGCAGCGGTCCAGGCCACTGGCCCCTGGGGGTTGGGGGTGGGGTGGGGTTTGGTGGCACAGCAATGTCCCTGCCAAGTACAGCAGCCTCCTGGCCCTCTTGGAGGCGCCTTGCTCTGCTGGCACCTGGACCTGGGAGCCGAGGCCAAGAGGCGGGAGAGGCACCGGTCCTGTGCTTGGAGGGTCTGGTATTCAAGACCCGCCCACTGCCAGCCACCCCTCCACACCCTTCAGGAATCTCTGGGGGGCGCCCAGGTGGAACTGTGTGTCCACGTGTGCGTGTTTTCACTTGTGCTTCCAGCACAAAAGGGAGGCCCCACAGGTGGGAAGGAGGGCGTGTGCGTTGTGCTGGGTAGGAACTGCGTGGGGCCAGGAATGTGGATGCGACCTCACACACCCACCCGCCTGTCCAGTGGAGCGGTGCGCAGGGAAGAGCGCCCCTAACCTCCCACCTCCCTCCCGAACTTCTCCCCCTGCCGTTGGGATCTGGTAAGATGGGAAAGAAGGGCAACAGTGAGGGGAGGCGGTAGAGGGCAGAGATGGACCGAGGAGACCACGGAGGTAGGAACTGAAGCAGGGAATCAGCGGGACTAGTGGGAGCGAAGGGGCCGGGAGAGGCCCCCCACCCGGCAGCCTGGAGCTGGGTGCGCGCATGGGAGGGGCGCGGGCCGGCGTCTCCTTACCTGGCCTTTGCTGGAGCATTTTGCAGTGGGTCGGGGCTGGGGGCTGGGTGGGTGCCGTCCCTGGGGCAGAGCCTGCAGGGCTGTCACTTCGGGAGCAGCCAGGCGCTGGCCACAGAGCCCGGAGTTGGCAAACTTGCCATGCCCATGCCCG
>NW_005366486.1:541481-552395 GCF_000412655.1 Myotis brandtii | reverse complement strand
AGCTGCTTAGGATGGGGCTGTCAAATCCAGCCCATCTGCTGCAATCATAATCTGTCTCAACCGAACGGTTCTGACAAATCTCCGCCTGGAGCCTGAGTTGGGGAAGCCAGTGGGTGCGGGGAGGGGAGAGGAGGAGGGGGAGATGGGAGACTAGGTCCTGGTGCCCAGAGAGGAGGGCCCAGAGGCTCCTATTGTCTGCCCCAGCAGAGGAACTGAAAGGGGAAGTGGGGATCCCAAAGAGGAAATGGTGCTTTCCTTTCCCACTTCCTAATGAGCAAAACCAGTCCATCCTGGCGGCCCTGGCATACTCACCCCACACCACCCCTCACCGCCCACTGCCGTGTCTGTAGAAGAGATTTCTGCTAATGAACTAAGCAAACAGGTCCTGTAATCTTATCATCAGGGGAACCCAGAGACTGGCACCCATACCCAAATTACTGTAACTGGCAGGTGAGGGCTGGAACTAACAGTCTTCTGTCTGGAGTCAGAAGTTGGTTCCCAAGCACATTTGGGAATAAAGCTCTGGAGGGAGGACTGGCATGTAATTGGCAAAGAAGCTGGGCCCTTTGCCTCCTGTTGGCTTTTGGAGACAAAATGAAAATCTGCTTTGGGTAAGAACATGCAGAACTAGTTTAGCTTCATTTTGAATTAAAATAATTCTCTCTTTTTTTCATTTTTCTCATGGAACTATTCTTTTTAAAGCAGTGCTATTTTATTAGGGAACAATTTTAAAAACTGATACTTTTAAAATTGAAATAGTTTATTCAATAGTGCAATAACACACTTTGAACTATTTTTATACACCACTTCAATGTAACCACATGTTTCTACTGGTGAGAGGCTTATAAGGATTACGGGAATTTTTTTTTAATAATAAAAATAACAGTAGTCCTAGATACACATAAACAAGTCTTAAAGCATAAAGAATATGGCCAATTGGATTGTGCCTGGTTTTGTACATTCTTCTCAAGTGCTGGGAAAAGTTCAATTACTCTGACTGACAGTATTTGTTGGGGAATAATTTGTTGGGTAAACAAATCACCAGTTGAAAGTTGAAGGGGAAAATTTGTAAGCCATTTATTCAGATAGGTGCACAAGGTAGGCAGAAATAAGTATACTTTACTGTAGAAATTGAATTGAGTTTAATTTAAAACTCTATTCAGATCATTATTTTGCTTTATGCTGTAGCGGAGAACTGTGGCCAAGCCACATTAAGCACCCACTTACCTAGGCAGAGACTGTGCCTTCTCCTTATTTTATAGCCCAGTGGTGCTTACCACAGCACTCTGGGCTCTCCATGAATACTGATGGTCTGAAGTCTCCATTTATATCACTGTGACTCGATACGTGAGGTATATGGAGGTTCAAGTGTTACTTTCTCCAGTAAGTAAATATAAGTCAAGGACAACTTCCTAGATCTGATTGTGCTTGTCGAGGTCTAGGCACAATCAGATCTAGGGGTGGGACACTGAGGGGAGATGTGAAGGGGGGGTGGCGGGGTAGGTTTAGAGGACAGATCATTGGGTCAGGTCCAACAGGCTAACTTAAGGACTTTGGTTTTTACTCTGAGTGGTGTAGGAGGACACGCACACAGAGGGTTGACAGCAGAGGAGTTTCATGTCTGACTTAATGGATCACTCGGCTATCATGTTGTGAATTCACTGCAGGAGGAAAAAGAAGAAAGGAGGAGATCTATGATTAGCCTATTGCAGGAATCTACCTGACAGGGCAAGGCATGGACAGGGAGGGCCAGAGCAAGAAAGATAGTGAGAACTAGTGGCAATCTGGGATTGTTTTGAATTTAGAGCCAATAGCATTTGCTCAGAACAGGGGGTTTGGGGGAAAAAATCAAGGATTAAATAATAACTGCAAGTGTTGGGCCTTAGCAGTTAAAAGGATGGAGATGGTATTGACTGAAATGGTAAGACTAAACAGGATAGAGAGCATGTTGGTGGAAGAAACAAAGGTCCAGTTTCGGATGTGTTAAGATTGGGGTGCCTACTAAGTTAAATTTTAAAAATAGTTCATTTCTGTAAAGTTCTTAGAAGAGTCCCTGACTGTATTAAGCACCATATAAATGCTTTGGGTGTTGAGCTTGCATTACGGGGTTTGTGTTGATGGTTGTTATTACTGTTATTGATGTTTATCAACCAGAATGACATATTAAGTGTGCAGCCAAATATATATTCAAGTACTGTGTTCAGGGTACCAGTCCAATGTAGAGATGTAAATTTGGGGATTGTCTAAGTATAGATGGTTAAATTAAATCCATCAGATGGTGTAGGCCCATGGTCGGCAAACTGCGGCTCGCGAGCCACATGCGGCTTTTTGGCCCGTTGAGTGTGGCTCTTCCTAAGCCTTAGGAGTACCCTAATTAAGTTAATAACAATGTACTTACCTATATAGTTTAAGTTTAAAAAATTTGGCTCTCAAAAGAAATTTCAATCGTTGTACTGTTGATATTTGGCTCTGTTGACTAATGAGTTTGCTGACCACTGGTGTAGGCCATTAAGGATGTGAGTAGTTAGAAAAGAGATGTTCAAGGAGTGAATCCTGAAAGGCACTCCAACTGTACAAAGTCAAGACAGTGAAAATGAACCCCAAGTGGCAGCCAGTAAGAGAGAAGGCAAACCAGGAAAATGGACTCCCTGAGGAACCCTGTATAGAAGGTATTTCAAGAGGAAGGGAATGATTGTCTTCACAGATATGATTGATTATCTCCATAGAAAAACCCAAAAGAACACAGAAGAAAGCTATGATAGAGTTTATCAAAGCTACTGGAGAAACTGACAATTGTCTGTTTACAATATAACATCCAGGTGTCCCAGCACCTAGGTAAGGATCAGGCACAAGATAAATATTCAACATGTGCTCAGTCAAGTAATGAATCATAAAGGGATTAAATGCCTTATGCTCCAAAGTATGCTGCAAGACTAACAAAATCAAGCATGACAATGATGTAGAGCAACTTAAATTCTCCTACATAGATGGTGGGAATGCCAAATGACACCGAAAATTTGGAAAACCAGTTGACAGTTTCTTGTCAAGTTAAACATACACTTAAAAAACCATCCAGTAACCCCATTCCTGGATATTTACCCAAGAGAAGTAAAAAGGTGTTCACACTAAGACTTGCACAGAAATGTTTATAGCAGCAGTATTCATAATATCCCCAAACTGGAAATATCCCAAATTTCTATCAATTTGTAAATAGAAAAACAAGCTGTGGTAGATCCATCCATACCATAAAAAACTACTCAGCAATAAAAAGGAACTGATTGATAAATGTAACAACATGCATGAATCTCAAAATTACTATGCTAAGTGAAAGAATATACTTGATGACTAGCTCTTATTTGATTCCATTTGATTCTAAAAAACTCTAGAGACAAAAGGCAGTTGAGTTGGCTGGGGCTGGGAAGGGGATTGACTAGCAGTGGTTCTCAACCTGTGGGTCGCGAACAATGAAAATACATCCTGCATATCAGATATTTACATTACGATTCATAACAGTAGCAAAATTACAGTTATGAAGTAGCAACAAAAATAATTTTATGGCTGGGGGTCACCACAACATGAGGAACTGTATTAAAGGATCGCGGCATTAGGAAGGTTGAGAACCACTGGACTACAGAGAGGCACAAGAGAATAACTTGGCATGTGGGAAATATTCCATATCATGATGGTGATGGTGTCACAAAACTGTATATTTGTCAAACTCATCAAATTGTTCACATGAAAACTGATGAATTTTATTGCATGTAAATTAAACCTTAATAAAAATATTTTTAAAAGACAAATAATTTCCTTTTTTCATTTTTGGTAGGGAAATGATAGTGCTTTCCCACTCGAGAAGAGGAAGCTTACCTCAGATATAGCACCAGTTTGTAATCCCCACTAAAGAAACAGATCCAAATAAGGATTACCAATAGATGTTAAAGCCATTACATAAAAGATTGATGGAAAACAGAAGATTCATACAGTACCAAATATCACCTCTTTTTTTTTCTAATTACAAAGGAGAAATCTTATACAAGGGAGAAATCACCTGAATGGTTGCTCCTTATATTATGCTTCCTGAGAAGTGCATAACATCACTACTCAAGTATTCTTGAAGAAAATAAGTTTAATCTGAACCTAGGCCAGACCTTGGACATAAACTCCAGTTTATAAGTATGGAAGCCAGAGGATCAGATACATGACACAAAAGGAAACATCGAGCCACATGCAGAACAGGATGCTCTGGAGCTCTTCAAAAAGTCAATGTCTATGGATAAAGCAAGTAGGGGGAGAAACCAGCTTGAAAGAGATAAGACAGCAAAATAAAACTACTGTGATTGGATCTTGGTCTAAAATAAACAGTTATAAAAACATTTTGGAAACAATTAGAGAAAAGTAAGTAAGACTGGTATTGGATATGAGAATTCTTATTTATTTTGCTAAGGGAAAATATAGCATCTGTAATAATAAAAGCAAAATATGCAAGTCAGCCGAATGACCAAACAGCAGAACGACCATCTGGATGACCTTCCGGATGACCATGCTATCACACACACTGGAGCCAGGCCAGCCAAGGCAGGTGCGATGTGATTGGTTGGGGGGCACTGCCATCGCCCCATGATCACCCCAAAGAGGGAGACCCAGCCCAACCTCTTCGGGGCAATCAAGGGGGTCTCTGTGATTGATTGCCCCAAAGAGAGAGGCCCAGGCCACCCTCTGTGCGGTGATTGATTGCAGAGCCCTGGCTGGGTGGGCAGGGCCTCCCTCTGTGGCATGATCGATCTGGGGGCCCCGTGATCTATCTCCCTACAGAGGGAGGCCCAGGCCACCAGCCAGCAATGCTGTAATGGGTGTGTGAGGCCTGTCAGCGATTGCCCTGCAGGGGGAGGCCCAGGCCTGCCAAGCGATGGCACCCCACACCTGTGGCCTGCAGAGGGAGGCGACAGGTGGCAGGGGAGGAGGGGCAGCACTGCACAGATGGCAAGCAGTGGCAGCGGTGGGGGCGGAGACAGCTGCAGGCAGCGGGGGGGAAGGAAAGCCCTGATAGGCCTAGATTGCTGACCAGGCCTAGAGACCCTACCCAAGGGGTCCCAGATTGCAAGAGGCCGCAGGCCAGGCTGAGGGACACCCCCCACCATGCACGAATTTCGTGCACTGGGTCTCTAGTTGTGGATATAAAGGAAGTGGTTCTTATTTTTAAAAGACACCTGGCTAAAGTGTTTAGGATTAAGTATCATGGTGTTTGCCACTCACTTTGGAAAAAACATATATGAAACAAAATGTTAATGTTTGTTGATGCTAAATGTGGAGAGATGAGTGTTTTATTGCCTTGGTCTTTTAATTTTTCTATATATTTTGCTTTTTCTTAAAAATAAAAAAATACATACTTTTAAAGCTCATGGATCAATAATTAATTATAAAGGAGTTATTGGAAAAAATTAGAATTTTAGGTCTTAAAATTAAAACACTATGTATCAAAACTCATAAAATAGAAGAAACTAAAGCAGTACATAGAAATAAATTAGTAATTCTAGTACATAGTCTACAAGTGAAGAAAAATTGAAAATTAATATGTAAAACATCCAACCAAAGAGAATAGAAAAAGAAAAACAACAAATAGAATAAAATAAATAATAAAGATAAAATCAAAGTTTAATAAAATACAACACAGCATTAATAAAGGATCAATAAAACCATATCTGCTTAGATCAATGATAAACATAGGAGACAGATAGATAACCTCAAGAATAAAAATGGCTATGGAAATAAGGATTCAACCGAGATATAAAATGTTATGACTACTTTACTATGAGTGACTCTATGGCAGTGGTTCTCAACTTGTGGGTCTCAATCCCTTTGGCGGTCGAACGACCCTTTCACAGGGGTCACCTAAGACCATACTGCATATCAGATATTTACATTATGATTCATAACAGTAGCAACATTACAGTTATGAAGTAGCAACGAAAATAATTTTATGGTTGGGTCACAACATGAGGAACTGTATTTAAAGGGCTGCCTATGGCAATAACTTTTAAAACATAGGTAAAATGATCAATGTCCTAAAATTTAAAAAAAACAACTTTTAATAAAAGTTTTCCATTGTATACAATTATCACATTTTATTTATCCATCCACCAGTTAATGCCCCTTGGGATATTTCCATTCTTTGCCTATTGTAAAAAAGAAATTCATGCACAAGTTTTTGTGTGGACACAGGTTTTCATTTCTCATGTGTGTATGCGTGTATGTGTGTATGTGCATAAATAAAGCAGCTACATGATTTTGTATTCCAACCAGCAATGTGTGAGGCTTTCACTTTCTTCACCTTCTCACCAACATTTATTAATATTTATTATTTTTGGTTATAGACATCATCATGAGTACAAAGTGGTATCACCCATTGTGATTCTGATTTACATTTTCCTAATGGCTAATGATGTTCTGTGTCTTTTCATGTGCTTAATGTTTCCACCTAATCATGGTGTATGATCTCTTTAATGCATTGCTGGATCCCATATGCTAATATTTGGTTGAAGACTTTAGCATCTATGTTCAACAAGGATACTGGCATATAATTTTCCTTCTTTATGGTGTCTTTATCTGGTTTTGGAATAATGCTGGTCTCATAAAATGAGCTTGGAAGTCTTCCCTCCTTGAAATTCTGGAATAGTTTGAGAAGGATAGGTGTTAGTTCTTTGAATGTTTGGTAAAATTCACCTGTGAAACCAGCTGAACCAGCTGGTCCAGGAATTTTGTTTGTTGGGAGTTTTTTGTTTGTTTGTTTTTATTACTTCTTCAATCCCACTACTTGTAATCTTCTCTGTCCAAATTCTCTGATTCTTCCTGATTCAGGTTTGGAAGATTGTATGTTTCTAGGAATTTATCTGTTTCACTCAGATTGTCCATTTGCTGGCATATAGTTGGTTATAATATTTTCTTATAATCCTTTGTATTTTGTTGGTCTCAGTTGATATTCCTCCTTTTTCTTTTCTGATTTTATTTGGATCCTCTTTTTTTCTTGATAATTCTGGATAAAGGTTTGTCAATCTTGTTTATCTATTCAGAGAACTAGCTTTTGGTTTTATTTGTTTTTTGTATTGTGTATTTAGACTCTATTTCATTTATTTCTGCTCTGATCTTTATTATTTACTTTCCTCTACTCACTTCGGGCTTTGTTCATTTTTCTTTTCCTATTTCCTTTAAGTGTAAAGTTAGAAAGTTTATTTGAGATTTTTCTTATTTCTTGAGGTAGGCCTGTATCAATATGAATTTCCCTCTTAGGAATATGTTCACTGTGTCCTATAGATTTGGGGTTGTTGTGTTTTCATTTTCAATTGTTTCAAGGTATTATTTTTAATTTCTTCCTTTATCTCATTGTTAACTCATTAATTATTTAGTAACATTTCATTTAGCCTCCATGTCTTTGTGTGATTTTCAGTTTTATTGCAATTAATTTCTAGTTTCATACCATTGTGGTCAGAGAAGGTGCTTGATATGATTTCAATCTTCCTAAATTTACTGAGATTTGTTTTGTGTCTTAATATGTAGTCTATTCTAGAAAATGTTCCATGTGTACTTGAAAAGAATTTATATTCTGTTGTTTTGGGGTGAAATACTCTGAAGATATCAATTAAATCCATCTGATCTAGTATGTCATTTGAGGCCACCATTTCCTGGTTGATTTTCTATCCATTGATGTCAATGGGCTGTTAAGATCCCCTACTATGACTATATTACTGTCAACATATTCCTTTATGTCCATCAAGATCTGCTTTTCATACTTAGGTGCTCCTATATTGAGAGCATAAATGTTTACAAGGGTTATATCCTCTTGTTTGATTGTTCCCTTTACCATTATGTGGTGTCCTCTTGTCTCTTACTAAAACCTTTCTTTTTAAATATTTTTTATTGATTTTGAAAGAGAGAGGAAGAGAGAGGGAGAAAGAGATAGAAACATTGATGTGACAATGGAATGTTGATTGGCTGCATCCTGCACGTCCACTATCAGGGATCAAGCCTGCAGCACAGGCATGTGCCCTGACTAGGAATCAAGCCAGCAACCTTTTGGTGCACGGTATGATACCCAACCAACTGAGCCACACCAGCCAGGGCTATAGCATTTGTTTTAAAGCCAATTTTGTCAGATATACGTATTACCCCCTCACCCTGTTTTTCCTTTTCCTTTTCATTAAATATCTATTTCCATTTCTTTACTTTTAGTCTGTATGTATCTTCAGTTCTGAGGATGGGTCTCTCATAAACAGCATATGTATGATCTTTTTTTCTTACCCATTCAGCTATCCTATGTCTTTTGATTAGAGCATTTAAGCCATTTAGATTTAAGGTTCTTATGGATAGGTATGTATTTGTTGTCATTTTATTCTTTTAACTATATTCCTCTGTCATCATCTTATTTTTCTTGTTCTTCCTCCTCCTCCTTGTCCTCTTCTTTCCCCTTCTTCTAATTATTTCTCTCTTCTTATTCTTCTTCAAAAAGACCCTTTAACATTTCTTGCAATATTGGTTTGGTGGTAACAAACTCCTTTAACTTTTTCTTCTCTGGGATGCTCTTTTGTTCTTCAATTTTAAATGCTAGCCTTGCTGGGTAAAGTAGTCTTGGTTGTAAGTCCTTGCTTTTAATCACTTTGAATATTTTATGCCAATCCCTTCTGGCCTTAAATGTTTCTGTTGAGAAATCAGCTGTCTTATGGGAGCCCCCTTATAGGTAACTGTCTTTATCTTGCAGCTTTTAAGATTCTCTCTTTGTCTTTAACCTTTGCCATTTTAATTATGATGTGTCTTAGTGTAGGCCTCTTTGGGTTCATCTTGTTTCTTGAGTTAGGCCTGTACCAATATGAATTGTGCTTCCTGGACTTATGTGTCTTTTTATTTCACCAGGTTAGGGGGGTTTTCCGTCATTTTTTCTTCAAATAAGTTCTCAATCCCTTGCTCTCTCTCTTCTTCTGGTACCCTTATGATGCAGATGTCTTTAAGCTTCATGTTGTCCCAAAGGTCCCTTAAACTATGCTCATTTTTTAAAAATGTCTTTTCCTTTTTGCTGCTCTGCTTGGGTTTTTCTACCTAGTCTTCCAAATAGATGATTCGATTCTCTGCTTTATCCAACTTACCATTTATTCCTTCTAGTGTATTCTTTATTTCAGATATTGTATTCTTCATTTCTGACTGGTCCTTTTTTCTGGTTTCTATGTCCCTCTTCATGCTGTAGAGCATCCTTATGACCATCGTTTTGAACTCTAAATTTGATAAATTTCTCTTTTCCATTTTAGGTAGCTTTTTCTGGGGATTTCTCCTGTTCTTTCATTTATAGATGTTTATTTGTCTCCTCATTTGGCTGACTCTTTGTGTTTGTTTCTATGTATTAGATAGGTCTGCTAGGACACCTAGTCTTTTTTAGGGGGGCCTTATGTAGGTGTCCGGTGGGGTCCAGTGGCACGGTCTCCTTGATCACCTATGCTGGGTGCTCCAGGAATGGCCCTTGTGTCGGTCATGTGAGCCCTCCTATTATAATTGAGTCCTGATTACCATTGGCCAATTTGAGTGTGGGATCAACCCACGGGCAGACTGACCATGAGGTTCTACCCTGACCACAGTGTGTGAACTGCTGTGCAGGTGATGACCACCTGAAGCTGAATTCACCCCAGCAGGGTGTGTAGCTTGCTGAGATCTCCTTTGGACATGCCACTTGTTAAGCTTATTGGATCCTGCTCTGATGTTGTCTGAAGCTGGCCACTGAGTGTGTTGGTTCTGAGCCTATTGGGAGAGACTCTGGTGCAGGCCAATGTCAGATGCTGCCTGTTACTAACCCTGGGGAACCTGTTTGGAGCTAAAAGCAATCCACAGTTTGTGGCTACCTCTGCTGGGCCTGAATGCATGTGGGAAGGACCAAGCTGTGCATACCACAGCTGGCTTTCACCAGCACTGGTTCCAGGGGTAGGTCAGCAAAAGTCCCAAGGCACCCTGAGATTTGCTTCTTCCTGCCTCTCCCTGCTGGCTGCCTGTTAGGTTCAGTCACTGAAATAGCCTCTAATGGTATTTGAGTTGCATGAGGTAGATTCTCAGTGAGTCACCAAGTAGGAATGAGTGATGTTCACCAGACTGATACAGGTTCAAACTTGGCACCAGCATTGGGTCTCAGGCCACTCAGCAAATGTCTCCTGATATACCAAGTCTAGCTGCCACCTGCTGGGTGTTTGCAAACCTTTGTGCTGCAGCGGGGTCTCAGGGAGCTGTCAGGGTGAGGCCAGCAGAGCTTATCAGGCCCAGAAAAATCAAGATTTGGTGTGTGGAGGGAGGGCTCTGCTCTGGTCGGGTGTGCAGGGGAAAATGGCCCCTGCCCTTGAGCCACATGTATCTGTCTGTCCCAGAGTCTGCTGGGAGAAGAGAGCTTAACAGGGTGGGCAGCAGGGAGGCAGGAGAGTGGGGCTAGTGGATCTCCCGTGATGGGGAGGTGCCAGTCAGGCTTTGGGGAAGGTGTGTGTGTGTGTAGCGTGGGGGAGGGGGGTGTTGTCCCACCCCAGAGCCACACCTCTCAGTCTGTCCCAGATTTTGCCCAGACCTCTGCAGGGTGGAGCCACCAGGAGTCAGGCAGGTGGGGCCACCAGAGCCCAGAGGGTGGGTCTGCAGGAAGCCTGGAATATGGTTCCAGCAGATCTCCCATTAGAGCAGCGGTTCTCAACCTGTGGGTCACGACCCCTTTGGGGGTCGAACGACCCTTTCCCAGGGGTCGCCTAAGACCATCGGAAAACACATATATAATTACATATTGTTTTGTGATTAATCACTATGCTTTAATTATGTTCTATTTGTAACAATGAAGTTGGGGGTCACCACAACATGAGGAGCTGTATTAAAGGGTCGCGGCATCAGGAAGGTTGAGAACCGCTGCTCTAG
>NW_005366486.1:535704-539559 GCF_000412655.1 Myotis brandtii | reverse complement strand
TCCCATTAGAGCAGCGGTTCTCAACCTGTGGGTCACGACCCCTTTGGTGGTCGAACGACCCTTTCCCAGGGGTCGCCTAAGACCATCGGAAAACACATATATAATTACATATTGTTTTTGTGATTCATCACTATGCTTTAATTATGTTCAATTTGTAACAAATTGGGGGTCCCCAAAACATGAGGAACTGTATTAAAGGGTCGCGGCATTAGGAAGGTTGAGAACCACTGCATTAGAGGGAAGCACTAGTCAGGTTCACATGAAAGTGAGGGTATGGCCCCCACCCCAAAGCCACACAACTCAGTCGCTGACTCCCCTGAGTCTGCCCAGACCTCTTCACCCCAGCCACAGCAGCTGACTCCTCAGCAGGGCGTAAACTCTGCAGGATGGGATAAGAAGAGCACAAAATACAGAGCCTGTGGTGTGGGAGAATGACTCAGCACAAGGATCCTGGTGGCTGTCCCTTCAGCTCTCTCTCCAGAGCCACAAGCCCATACTCTCCTCACACAGCTCTAGTCCACTCTGCCCTCCTCTGTCCTGGCTCAGGGTGAGTAGCTGAGAATGAAATTTGAGTTGGCCTTTTAAGAGGGCACCTATGTCTCTAGCAGATCCTATCTCCACATAACAGACTTAAGCTGCTGCTTTACACAGCCAGATGTCATGTGGTGCCTCTTTCTGGCTCTGGTTCTCTGGGCTAGGGACCTAGCCTGGTATGGGGTTGAGACCCTACACTTCTCACGGGGAATCCGCCCACAGCTGAAATATCCCTACTGAACCTCAGCTGCTGCCCGTGAGCAGGGCCAGCCCTTTTCACGTCTCCACCTTCCTGTCAATCTCAATGTGGCTTCTTTTTAAAAATGATCTTCTAATTCTTATAGAACAGGAAAAGTCTAAAATAACCAACTAATCTTTAAGAATGGTGACTTCACTAACATTTAGATAAGGGTGAGGCACTATACAGAAAGGTAGACAATTAACCAGGTAAGAGAGAAAAAGCATGAATGGACTAGAAAGGGAGCCTAGAAACAGACCCAGATATAAGGAATTGAGGTAATCACAGAAATGACATCACTAATTAGTGGGTGAAGGATTTACTATTGAAACAATGGTATCACGTCACCTTTCTATCTGAATAAAAAACATTAGAACCTTACCTAAGGTCACTCTTTAAAGATTAACTAGGATTAAAAACTAAATGTATGACACTACCCAAATACAAGACTTATTATAAATCTACAATAATCAAGACAGTGTGGGGTTGGCAAAAGAATAGACAAACAGATCAATGGAACAGAATAGGAAGACCAGAAATAGACTGCCATAAATACAGCCAGCTGATCTTTGACAAATGAGCAAAGGCAGCATAACGGAGCAAAGATAGTCTCTCCAACAAGTGGTGCTTGAACAACTGGACACACACCCACACACACATACACACACACAGAAACACAATGTAGTCAGACTTTACACCCATCACAAAAAATTGACTCTAAATGGATCACAGACCTAAATGTAAAATGCAAAACTATAAAATTCCTAGATGATAATCTACAAGAAAACCTAATGACCTTCAGTATAGTGATGCCTTTTTAGATACAATGCCAAAGACATAATCCATGAAAGAAATAATTAATAAGCTGGACTTCATTAAAATTAAAAACTTCTGCTCTGTGAAACAGAATATCAAGAGAATGAGAAGACAAGCCATGGACTGTAAGACAATATTTGCAAAAGACAAATCTGATTTAAAAAACACAAAACTGTTAGCCAAGCACACACAGATAACTCTTAAAACTCAACAACAAGCCCTCCCAGCGTGGCTCAGTGGTTGAGCATTTTTACCCAAGAACTAGCAGGTCTCCATTCTTGGTCAGGGCACATGCCCAAGCTCCATTATAGGCTCAATCCCCAATAGGAAGTGTGCAGGAGGCAGCTGATCGACGATTATCTCTCAGCATTTGTTTCTATGTCTCTCTCTCCTCTTCCTTCCTCCCTGAAATCAATTAAAACGTGTTAAAAAGCAAACAAACACTCAACAATAAGAAAACAACCCTATTAAAACATGGGCCAAATACTTTAAAAGACACCTCCCCAACCAAAGAAGATATACAAATGGCAAACAAGCATATGAAAAGATACTATATATCATGTCATCAAGTAAATGCAAATTAAAACACTATATATCATGTCATCAAGAAAATGTAAATTAAAACAACAATGAGATACTACCACAAACCTGTTAGGATGGTCAAAATCTAGTGACAACACCAAATAATGGTGAGGATGTGGAGTAACAGACTTCCTATCTTGCTGGGAATGTAAAATGGTAGAACCAGTTTGGAAGATAGTTTGGCAGTTTCTTACAAAACTAAATACACTCTTACCATGCAATCCAGCAATTATGTTCTTTGGTATTTACCCAAAGAAGTTAAGAGTTTATGTCTGCATAAAAACCTGCACCGGATGTTACAGCAGCTTTATTCATAATTGCCAAAACTTGGAAGTAGCAAAGATGTCCTTCAGTAGGTGAATGGATAAATAAACTATGGTACATGTAGACAGTGAAATATTCAGCATTAAAAAGAAATGAACTATCAAGACATGGAGGAACCACAGTCGCATATTACGAAGAGGAAGAGCCAGCTTGAGAAGGCTATACACTGTATGATTCCAACTATATGACCTTATGGAAAGTCAAAACTATAGAGACAATACAAAGATCTGTGTCTCCCAAGGGTCAGGGGAGAGGAAGAGATGAACAGACAGAGCACAAAGAATTTTTAGGGCAATGAAAATACTCCACATATATTATATTGATGAATATATGTCATTATGAATTTGTCCAATGCCATAGAATATTCGCCACCAAGAGTAACCCTAAGGTAAACTGGTGTTTGGTGAGCATAATGTGTCAATGTAGGCTTATCCTTGGTACAATGTCTCACCCTGGTGAATGAAGTAGATAATTTGGGTGGCTATGCATTAGTGGAGGCAATGGATATATCAGAAATCTCTGTATCTTCCTCTAAATTTTCTTGTAAACTTAAAATTGCTCTTAAAAAATAAGGTATAAAAACCCCCACTAAACTTGAAAAGCAAATCAATATAGCCTTTTGAAGAATTCTTTGGAGAATACTTTTATATCATCAGGCTGGGGATTATATTGAAGTATGTCACTACATTTCATTTTTGAACCTGTGTAAGAAAAAATATCATAAAGTAAAAATTCAAAGCACAGACTAGAAGAATCTTTTTGAAACATCTCCTAATTAAAAAATAAAAAACACTATTCCAAATGTATAAAGAATTGCAAATGAGTAGGAAATATTTATAAAAAGGGAAAGTATATAAATAGGCAATGCACAGAAGAAGATAATTAAATGGCAATAACTATATTAAAGTGTGCAGTCTCATTGCTGGGGAATTACTGCTTAAAACATGCCCATTATAACAGAAAGACAATCATTCTGATTGCAGAATGTGCGGGTGAGGATGCGTGTGAACAGGGACCCTGACACCTTTCAGGTGGGAACAATTGGGACTGATGTGGTAAAGTTGCAGGTGCTCATGTGCTAAGATGCAGCAGCCCCATTATCTATGCATGTGCTCAAGGGGAAGTCTCATTCATATTTGAAACACACGTGGAAGGTACAAAAAGTCATTATAAAGCCTTAAAGTAAACATTGGTAAGTTCTATTTAAACATGGAAAACCCCTTCATTCTATAAATTGGAAATAAAGAATTCAAACTAATACTTAAAAATTTCTAAAATAGAATGAAAACAACTAGCTGCATTTATACACCAGTTCTCTCTCTCTCTCTCTCTCTCTCTCTCTCTCTCTCTATCTCTCTTTC